>NC_091753.1:58517456-58519956 GCF_043380555.1 Nothobranchius furzeri | reverse complement strand
ACAAACACAATAAAATAATTAAAAACGGCTTAAAATCGAATTAAGATAAAAATGACATAAAATTAAGATACACAAAAGGTCCAGAAATGGCAGATGAGTCACACTTTAATGTTAAGATTGCATTAAAAGTGTAAAGAAATCCCAAGTTCAACAGAAATGTTAAAACTGGAGTCAATGGCTCATTGGGTCACCATGGTAACCATCAGTGGCTACTGGTCACAGTTCTCCAGCTGTGTTCCTTCAGACCGAAGGAATCCTGGATGAGCCAAAAGAATGAACACAATTTAATTCTTGGAATGTTTCCTAAATTAGTAACGTAAGTACTCAAGGTACACCTGGGCAAACGGGAAAATTTATAAAATAAACTTTAAGAATTCCAATGTTCAACCCAAGATTCCAATACAAACGTTGTAAAAATGCAGTCTGAAACCCAGCACCAGCGTTTTCATGTGTGAACTGTTTAAAGATGGTTAGCAAAGAGAAGCAAACACGCGTGGGGTTCTCAGACGAGCAGCTGCTGGGCGAAGTTGCTCTAGAGCAGTGGTTCCCAACCTTTTTCCCAAGGGACCCCGTTTTTACCAGGAAAATTTCTGACGACCCCCTCCCATTCTCTCTTCCAGTACAAACATTATTAAGAAATGATAAAATGGTTCAAGCACATTTTAATATGCTTTGATTCAATAGATAACAGTAACAGTAGGCTCCAGTACAGAACAAAGTCAGTTGTATTACTTTCCTGAACACATTGTTTCTTGTAAACACTGATAAATCAATCATTCCTTTCAATAAACATTAGACACATAAAAAATACACTGAGCAAAATGTACTTAAATGTGTATATTACTGTTTATACTAGATTATTTAAAGTAAACGCTGTGATTAATCAACCAGTCCTATCTTTAACTCATTCACTGCCAATGACGACTAAAGTCGTCATTTGCATTTTTTTACTGTTTGAGCATCGGAACGAGCCCCCGCGCTGATAGAACAAGCATCTCAGCCCTGAAGCCGATCTTCATCCGCATACGTCACAGATCACATGGTCAGGAAGCAGACCATCCATGTGTTTGGAGATCGTTTTGGGCCGTTCCTGTAAAAAAAGTGAGGCGCGAACCGGAGAAGCGTCTGCCGATCACAATTCAACAACGGATTATGAAAGAACGGATAACGCTCGAAACACGCGGCTTCTTCCTGATGTAAGAGGTGAGTCTCCTCTTTGTTTTGGTTGTTTTGGCATCGATATCATGCTAGCGCGCAACGTTCTGTGACTCTTAAAAAAACAGTAAAAACGGTGAGAAACGCTGGCAGCGAAGGCCGTTAGCGATCAGGAAACGGCTGGCGGTGAATGAGTTAATGAACTTTTGACACTTGAAAATAAAACAGTGAGCTGAGCAAAATGTTCTTAAAAGTGTGTTACTTTTTCTGTACTAATTATTTCCTGTCTTAATATCAGTAAACTTTTCACTCATGAAAAAAAATGTGAGCAAAATGTAGGCTATAAACAAGTAATAAATGAAGTTTTAACCCCTTAAAGTGGAGAGGTCCTGGCGACCCACTGAGAGGCTTTGGCGCCCCCTTGTGGGGGTCGGGACCCCCAGGTTAGGAACCACTGCTCTAAAGGAAACTCTGGAGACGTGAGCAGCAGAAGGCGCCGGTGGTTTCACTCGGGACTTTTTAGTGTTTCGTTAGGACAGACCCTATAGCAGAGCCCCGGTATGTGGGAATTATTTCTTTGACTTGTGAGAAGATGGAGAGGAAACCAGAGGTGTGGACTCGAGTCACACGACTTGGACTCGAGTCAGACTTGAGTCATTATTTTAAGGACTTCTGACTTGACTTGATAAAATCTATGAAGACTTACGACTTGACTCTGACTTGAACGCCAATGACTTGTGACTTGACTCGACTTGCATCTGTTGACTTGATGATGACTTGAGCATATTTGATATTTTAGCACAAAAGTGGCCCGACATGGACAAAAATCACAAATCCTTCTTGGTTCTGGGTTTGATCTTGTTCTGCTGAACGCAGCAGAACTTTGTTTAGAACCAGGTTCAGTTTCTGCTTGTTTGAGCAAATTAAGCTTTAAGAATCTTTATTTCTGGGATTTATTTATTATCATCGTCATTAAATTAAAGTTGGACACATGACTTGATTATGACTCGAAAATTAAAAGTTAAGGACTGTTCACAGAGACTTGGACTTCCACATCATTGACTTTGGAGTCGACTTGGACTTGGTTGTCTTTGACTTGGACTTGACTGAAAAGACTCGTGACTTACTTGTGACTTGGTCACACACCTCTGGAGGAAACCATAGAGACCACAGCAGGTGGAAGAAGATGAAAAACATAAAAACAACGTTCTGATGTTTGATTTGCAACAAACGGTAAATTGCGTGTATTTGTATAGCGCCCTCTAGAGTCCTGGAACCCCCCAAGGCGCTTTACAACACAACCAGTCATTCACCCATTCACACACACATTCACACCCTGGTGGGG
>NC_091753.1:58509956-58512456 GCF_043380555.1 Nothobranchius furzeri | reverse complement strand
TAAGGGTCGAATGTTCTCTCCATCATCCTGAAGCAGGTTTCTGTGTACAAGGTTCAAATAATTCATATCTTCTGTGTTGTGGAAACTTCCTGAATGACCTCTTTTATGTAAAATGTAAAAATAAAAGTAAAAAACTGCTCGTGTCTTAAAGACTGATGAGCTAACAGCTAGTCTGAGCACAGCCAGGATGCTAACTGAAATAAGAGCTATTTCACTTCTAGAGTGGTACTGGAAGATATAACCACACGTTTTCATTTAGCATGGTTGGTCCCGGTTCACCGTGATCGGTCACTCTGAAGCTGTGTGGTGTGCACCATGCCGGCATGGCCATGCACCAGTTTTCCAAGCTTGGTAGTGAACTTGCTGTAACATTGGACTTGTGAATGAAGAGTTCGCCTTGGCACAACAGAGGGCGGTGTCGTGATTACGCGTGGAGTGTCCACCGAGCTCCGGCCGGCACAAATGTTGAAAATGAAAGTAAAGATGGGCCCTCGTTTTGCTTTTGTTAACAGAATCAGCCGAGATGATAAACTGGAGCGACATAGAGCCCCGGGAGCTCCTCTCCATTAGAGCTGGAGCTCCGACCACCCGGCTGTGGAGGACAGACACGTTTAGAAGCAACATCAATAAACTTAAGAAACGAGGCTTAATCTCAATCAAAGCAACTTATGGGCAAGTAAAAAAAAAGCCCGTGAGAGTGCAGACTGCCCCACGGCCCTTTTATACGGCCATTGTGTCATCTTTTGTGAAAGCACATGATCGTGCCACGTTACCACCACGCTATGAATGACCTAAGGCTCCTCGATGCCGCCTCAGCTTTGGTGGCCTTGTTTTAGGGAAGAGGCTACAGTTCTTCATGCAGGCTGAACATGAGAATAGTCTCCTACACCTATCTCCTGCATTAGTTTCTGATAGAAAACAGACGGTGAAACTGTAGGGTTAGAAAATCCTGACAGATCTACGTCACCCTGTCACTAACATTCATGGACTCACCCATCTGGACTCACAGCGGGGAAGGCTGTTGATGGTTTAGCGTCCAGGAAACAGCAGAGAACGTATAAGCTAACTGTTAGCATTAGCACCTCACCACACAGCAGGACTCCTCCAGGCTTGTGTTATTAGTGGAGGTGAAACATCAACGTTGCAGAGCAAACAGTCAGTGGAAGAGTCAAGTTGCTGTTAGCCAATCCGAGGAGAGATGTCCAAATATCAGGAAATAGGACTCCGGATCCTGCCCGTTTCCGCTCCCCTCTCTTCTGGATAACTTCTACCTCCTAAAACAGGAGCGCCAGAGCTTTTCCCCCTACAGAGATTGAGTCACAACGCATTTATTTATACTAGAAACTGCTGCAAATCTGCTGAATAATGAGTGGAATTGGCCTTTAGGTACCCACAAGAGAATGCAAATATATATATATAATAAAATATAACTTTAAAATGTTACAGTGCTTCAGGAAAGCTACCAGATATGATCTCTGGCGTACTGACAAGAGTTAATTAGCTGAAAGTTTCCAGGGTTTAACAGTAGATTATGCCAGTGTTCCCAAACAGGTCCTCAGGGCATGCTGACCTGCATGTTTTCCAAGTCTCTGCTTCAGCACACCTGATCTACATTGGCTCCTCAGGAGGACATCAAGTGCTGCAGAAGCCTGTTAATCACTGATTCATTTAAGTCAGGTGTGTGGCAGCAGGGAAACGCTGGTGATTAAAAGGACAGCATGGAAAACGTGCAGGACAGTGTGCCATGAGGACCAGGGTTGGGGAACACCGGTTTATGCAACGTTGGTTTTTATTCCAGTGTGAACTTCACATTAGATCCGTTTTCTTCAGACTTTTGAAAATCCTGCTAGTGCTACAATGTCCTGCTGCTGGTGACATTTCTGCTTAAGTCTTGAGTTTCTTCTCCAATAAAACCTCCAACAGTTCATTTTTATTTTCTATTTTTCATTTTAACATTTTTTTCCTCATCATCAGTTGGGACGCAGGACTTTCCCGGCACAAAAACAAAAGTCCCTGGCTGGAATGTCCAGTTGCCGTGACTGCAGTCCTTGTCTGCGCTGTGTGCAGAGCCGCAGCTTCAACAGGAAGAGATGAAAATAGGGGGTTTTCTGTCTCCCTTCAGCCGGTGGTAACCAGCGAGAGCTGACTGGACCCGGCAGCTCGGTTATTTGGTGCTGGCAGCTCTCCAGGTCCCAGCAAACCGAAGTTTGCTCCACAGTGCACCTGAGACTCTTAATGTGAAGGATCCCTGTGGACACCACTCTGAAGGTAGCCTCGTATCGGTGAGGGTGTGTTCTGTATGTACAGTCTATGGTTCTGGCCCGTAAACCTCGCGTGTTTTTAATGTAAAACCATCAGTGAGAAGAATGGTGGCTCAGCGGTGCTGTGGCTATCCCTCTTTGTGTTTCGATGTGTCCTGATTACATTTTCATCACCCAACATGGACACTGAGCTTCTCTAATTTAGTTTTTCTTGTCTTGAGTTACATTTTTAAAATGTC
>NC_091753.1:58412456-58499956 GCF_043380555.1 Nothobranchius furzeri | reverse complement strand
AGCTACTCTTAAAAGTAATCTGACTTCTTCCAAACCCGTGGAACCTGCAGAAATCTCTGGAGATAGGCTGTAGAGGATGAATGATCATTGTGTTGGACCCACTTGGCGGTGTAATTTTGTATTTCTTTGCAGGACGGAACAATAACACATCTTCCGTCATCTGTAATGACGAGAACATGCGTGTAACATCCTTGTCAAAGTAAGACCAGATGGTTCTTGAGCGTTGTGTAACTCTTTTATATAGAACAGGAGCAACCGCCATGCTACATGTTACATCTCGAAAGCTTGGTTTATGCTTGACGCATTTACTTTTCGCTTGGCGATGCGGCTCGCGGATGGAACGCGCTTCACAACTCGCAGCGTTTATCGTTCATGCAGCTTGTCTCTGCAGTGAGCCAATATTCTCCCAAACTGTAGGGGGCAGCATGGAGCTCTACGGCATGCATCCAACACTACACCATAGTACAAGTAGAAATTACTGTTTACAACATGGCATTCCAGCATTTTTAACAGCGTCCGACAGTGCGAGCTATTTCTCTCCAAGAATTATTAACAACATGTTGATCACGGTGATCTCTGAGAGCTGAATCATACAAATGTCTGTATTTACCAACCTCTGCCATACTAGTTCTTGCCAGTCCGCCATTTTTTCCGTGTCCGACCGTCCGCGTGGTTAGAAAATTTCCTAGGTGTGCGGTGCGGAAAGTTTGGGCCGTGTGGAGGCGCGTGGTTGTTAAAAGGACGCAATTTTGCCGCGCGGACCTCGAGGACGCGTCAAGCTTAAACCAAGCTTAACACGCGGAAGCACCCCCGACTGGCGGGCTGAGTAAGTAAGTTTACAACCTCTGGAACTGTGCTGTTGCTAGCCTACAGCGCCCCTACAGGTCACTAGTAACATTACATACCCGTTACTACATTCCTCCACTTTTAAGCTATGACTTCCTTAGCCCCCATATGAGGAAAAACATAACTAAGTATTCTTCAGTACTAATTAACATCCCTGCAACTCTATACACATATAGTCCTAAGTAACTAGTTTAATCGTAGCACGTTTAGAACGTCACACCGGAACCACGCTTGGTGACTCAGGTGACCTTTTCACCATTTCTGGTAAAGGTATGGCCAACACTTCAGGCGTCGACTTCTCTGCCACATCTCCTTCCTGCATACGGTTGTTCCCTTCTGGTACCATAATCTGGGATCCTACTACAGCTTCAGGTGTTGCTCCTGAACCCAACAGTAGCTCCGGGGTGTAAAGTTCCAGTAACTCCTTCTTCTGAGCTCTCTCCAGAATCTGGTCGACATGTCTCCTCACCATGGATCCTCCACTCAACATCACCTTGTAGGACAGTGGTCCTGTGACTTTGGCGATAAATCCTGGAATCCATTTGGGTCCATAGCTGACGTTCCGCGTCATCACTGCATCTCCCGCTTGGAATCTTCTCGTTCCGCTTCCCTTGTCGTGATGTTCTTCTTGAAACCGCTGTCTCCTCTCCACGTTAGCTCTGAGGTCAGGGTGTACCAGACCTAAGGTTGATCTCAATCTTCGGCCTTGTAACAGCTCCGCAGGTGACAATCCTGTGGTAGACTGCGGTGTAATGCGGTAGTTGAACATCATTTGTGCCACCTTGGTAGTAATTCTACCTTCTCCGGCCTTTTTCATCATTAATTTAAAGGTTTGAACGGCTCGTTCAGTGCAACCATTTGAAGAAGCATGACAAGGTGCTGATGTAATGTGTTTGATGCCGTTCTTGCTAACAAAGTCCTTAAACTCCCCGCTCACAAATCATGAAGCACTATCAGACACAACAGTCACAGGTAGACCTTGATTGCTGAAGCTTTTCCTCAGGCATTCAGTGGTAGCAGTTGTTGCTGCTGTTTTCACTGGGTATGCATCCATCCGTTTGGAATGAGCATCCATTATGATCCAAAACAGGGATCCCGTAAAAGGTCCTGCATAGTCAATGTGTGCTCTCTGCCAAGGTTTACTTGGCCACTCCCACGGGTGGAGTGGTGCTGAAACAGGTGAGTTGCAATGTTGTTGGTGGGTTTTACACTCTTTCACAGCTGCTTCGATGTTTTGGTCCAACTTTGGCAACTAGAAATGACTTTGTGCTAAAGCTTTCATCCGGGTAATGCCAGGGTGCCCATGGTGCAACTGGTATAGAAATGCACTACGTCCTGAAGGAGGGATTATCACCCGAGACCCCCACAACACACATCCATCTTGCACACTCAACTCTGTTTTTCTCACCGCATATGATTGGACTCGGGACAACACAGGGTCTCTGCGCGTCCATCTGTTCAGTTCACTCGCCGACACCAGCGTTATGTCTTCCATCCTCAGAACTCCGTCCTCCAGTTCGTCCTCAGTGGGATGCCGAGGCAGAGGTAGGCGGCTCAACGCGTCCGCGTTGCTGTGGTACTTTCCTGGCTTATAAACAGTCTCATTTTCATAAGCCCTCAACGTTACAGCCCAACGCTGAATGCGGGGGGAGGCCATCTGCAGCACTGCTTTCATCTCATTGAATAGTGACAGTAATGGCTTATGATCTGTGCAAATGGCAAACTTCCTTCCATATAGATATTGATGGAAGCGCTTGATGCCAAAAATCCCAGCTAAACCCACTTTATCGAGCTGTGAATAGTTGGACTCTGCCGTTGTTTATGTTTATGTTTATGTATTTAGCAGACGCTTTTGTCCAAAGCGACTTACGAGTGATAATCGGCATGTTGCCCTTGAGGCTAACAACAATAGTAACAACAACAAATTGACATCAGTCATGGAGAGGAGGGAACAAGGTGTGGACAGTAGAGAGGGGGGACGGGTGCAGACAAGGTGCTAGTTAAGAAGATGCTCTCTGAAGAGCAGGGTCTTCAGGAGTTTCTTGAAAATAGAAAAGGAAGCCGCAGTTCTGGTAGTGCTTGGAAGGTCATTCCACATTTGTGGAACGATGCATGAGAAAAGTCTGGATTGTCCTGAGCGTGGTGTAGGCACTGCTAGCCGACGATCCTGTGATGACCGGAGCGGCCGGGCCGAGACGTAAGCCTTTGCAAGAGGATTCAGGTAGATGGGAGCCGTACCATCTCGGACTTTGTATGCTAGCGTTAGCAATTTGAATTTGATGCGTGCTGCTAGCGGTAGCCAGTGGAGCTCAATGAACAGAGGGGTGACGTGTGCTCTTTTAGGCTGATTGAAGACCAGACGCGCCGCTGCGTTCTGGACCATTTGAAGAGGTCTCACAGTACAGCCTGGAAGACCAGTTAGAAGAGCATTGCAGTAGTCGAGGCGGGAGATGACAGTAGATTGCACCAGGAGCTGGGTGGATTGTTGTGTTAGGTATGGTCTGATCTTACGTATGTTGTACAGCGCAAAGCGGCATGAACGGGCAACAGAGGCTACATGATCTTTAAAGGCCAGGTGTTCATCAATCACAACACCCAGATTTCGAACTGCCTTTGAAGGAGCCAGAGATAGGAAGTCATTTTGGATTGAGATATTGTGCTGTATGGATGGTTTTGCTGGGATGACAAGTAGTTCAGTTTTAGAGAGGTTGAGTTGGAGATGGTGGGATTTCATCCATTTTGATATGTCAGAGAGACAGTTTGATATTCGTGCTGAGATAGTGTGGTCGTCCGGTGGAAATGACAGATAGAGCTGGGTGTCGTCTGCATAGCAGTGGTAGGAGAAGGTTGTTAAGGTTTGTGACATGAACCCGATGGGTCGTTCTTGTCCACCTGGCATGCGATGTGCCAACACTGCCCCTGGCCCATAAGGCGTTGCATGACGGGAATGTATTAAGTCTTCACGGCTATTATGGTGCACCAATACATCTGATGATTGCATTAGTTTCTTAGACTCTTCAAATGCTTTGTTCTGTTCCTCCTGCCACCTCCAAGTGTCTCCTTCCTTACTGATTATGTAACGGGGCTAACAGCGTTGAAAGGTTTGGTAGGACTCTGTTGTAGTAGTTGAGTAAACCCAGGTCGGCTCCATGACATTAGCGGGTGCAGGTGGCTGTTCCATGGCTTGCACCTTGCTTGGCAGGGGGTGGAGCCCCGAGGCGTCCACCTTGTGCCCCAGGAACTCTGCTTCCTGCTCCATGAAGGCACATTTACTCCTCTTCAGCTGCGGACCTGCCCCTGGAAGCCTCTTCAGCACCTCATTCCGGGTCTCTAGTCGTTCTGGCCGGTCAGTAAGATGTCGTCTAAGTAGACGGCCACATTTGGGATTCTTGTCACCAGACCCTCCATCAATCTCTGAAAAGTAGCTGGACTAGAGGAAACACCAAAAGGTAAACGATTAACTTGAAACAAACCTTTGTGGGTGTTAATGGTGACATATGACTTTGACTCCTCATTCAGAATGACTTGTTGGTACGCATGACGGAGGACCAGTTTGCTAAACTTCTCACCTCCAGACAGCTTCTCAAATCAACTCTGGTGTTGGATACCGCTCCAGCTTGGAGACTTGGTTAACTGTGAGTTTGTAGTCACCACAGATGCGTACAGTATTGTCTGGCTTTCAAACTGGCAAAATTGGTGCGGCCCACTCCGAAAATGTCACTGGCTCAATGATGCCCTGCTTTGTGAGTCTCTCTAGCTCTGTCTCCACCTCATCGCATATGGTACTGGTCTTGGTTTGCAGAGATTTGGGGTGACCTTTTCCTCTAGGTATATCTTTGCTGGTGGACCCAGAAAAGATATACCTATGTTCAAGGAGGAACATGTACCCAGTTCCTCCTTGAACACTTCTTCATTTTTCTGCAGCAGGTGCTGTAAGTTCAGCTGATGTTATCCTATTTTATGGACCTGTAGACAGTTCATTTCCTGCACTTTCAACCAAGCGCTGCCGAACAGGTTTGGTCCGCTGCCTACTACCACCACCGCTGGCAACGGCTTGACTTTGTCTTTGTGTGTTACAGTTACTTTTGCCATCCCTAGTGTGGGGATTCTTTCACCTGTATATGTTTTCAAAGTCACTGAGCAGTCCTGCAGCTCCTGAGCTTTTCCGTCTTGCCACAGCTTCCCATATTCCGTTTTCAGTAAAACTGTCACACTGCAGCCAGTATCCACTTCAAAACGGATCATTTTTCCACTCAAGTCCAACTGTGTAATAATCGGATCGACCCTTCCCGTGTCTGAATCCTGCATGTTAAGCATGGTAAACACCTCTTCTTCCTCACTGGATTGGGGGTCTGTAGCTTTGCTCATGTGATGTGCGTACTGTTGTTTTTGTTTATTTTCCCAGTTTCCCTTTCTGTCCTTTGTGATTTGCTTTTCCTCCCCCTTCTGCTGCTGGCCACCAGGGGGCACCGACCTGCACATCTTCCTCACATGGCCCTTTTTTCCACAGCCGTGACATTTTTCATTTGAAAAGCAACAGTTCCGGGGCAGATGTTCACCTCCACACCTGTAACAGACAAATTGACCACTCTTGCCTTGTCGTTCATGCTCCATCATCACTGCATGCACTGGCAGCGAACAGCACTCTCGCCTTCTGTCCCCTCTAGTACTCGTGGTTGTAAATCACGAATGTCCTTATTTGCCGTCCCTCTTATTTGCCTGTGCCAGCTTTAAGGCCTCATCAAAAGTTAATTCAGGCTCCGCCAGTCTTCGTTGTGTGCGATGCCACAAGCGAGCCTGTCACGTAGCCTCTCCTTCAGCCTGTCACCATAGTTACAGTGCTGCGCCAACTCCCGCAGCACAGCCACAAACTCCGTTACCGTCTCCTCAGCCGCTCTTGTCCGTGACTTGAAGTTGAATCTCTGGACAATTTCACTCGGCTTCGGGTTGTAATGTGACTGAAGCGGGCCCGGCTTATCAGGTCTCAACAAGTTCCTCATTAAACTGTATGTCTTGCTGCCCACGGAGCTCAACAAGATGGCTCGCATTCGCCCTGCATCAGTAATCTCGTTTGCCACAAAAAAGTGCCCCAACACTTCACAATACTCCTCCCAGGTCTGCATTTTCCTGTCATGTGCAGCCAGCGAACCCATCATGGAAACAGCCACAACTCTCAGTCACAGCATCGTCGTCCGACATTAACCGAGCTCAGCCGCGTTGGAAAAAAAAACTCACCCGCCGTTCTCAACTCCAACAGCTATTTTGGAGTTCTCCAGTTTCCTCGTCGCCAATATGTAGCATCCTTGTCAAAGTATGACCAGACGGTTCTTGAGCGTCGTGTAACTCTATACAGAACAGGAGCAACCACCATGCTACGTATCTCTAACACCCGGAAGCACCCCACCTGGCGAGCTAAGTAAGTAAGTTTACAACCTCTACAACTGTGCAGTTGCTAGCCCACAGTGCCCCTACAGGTCACTAGTAACATTACATACCCGTTACTACAATACGTGATTAAATTCTGATCCCGGGTCAGGCTGCACTTGCCTCTTATGTGGCACTTATGTGTCTTACGTTACGAACTGGGAAAGCTTTTGTAAATGAATCCATGAAATAAGAGGATATAAATATGCGTCACCGGCTTTTTAAGTCTAACGACCAACAACTGAAGATTTAAACCACATGCTGAACATTTGTTAACGTGGATTTAATCTTTTAATATCGTCCCAGGACAAATAGGATTCTGCTAATTCCCAAAACGGTGTGATAAAATAACGTATGGATGATGTTCCCATGGGCTTGATGAAAGGAGGTCTTTATTTTGCACAAGCCCCAAAGGCCTGGTGGTCAGCGTTGCATCATTGTGAGCAGCTGGGACCAAACGGGCGCTCGTGTTTGAAACGTTGCCAAATTCCAGGAAACAGGAAACAGACTGGCGGGAAATTTACTGCAGCAGGGGGTCCGGCCCTTTGTCAAAACATAATCCAGTAGACGGGCTTAGGATTTACTATCCTTCCCCCAAACACACACACACACACACACACACACACACACACACACACACACGCACACATGCACGCACGCACATACACACACACACACACACACTTATTCACACATGCACGCACACATGCACGCACACACACACATGCACACACATGCACACACGCACACGTGTGCACACACACACACACACACATGCACACACGAATGCACACACACACAGGCACACATGCACACGCACACACACACACACACACACACACACACACACACACACACACACACACACACACACACACACACACACACACAAATAATTTTCCTCCAGGAAACACGAACAGCTGCTGCTTCCCTCCATGAGAACGAGCCAAGGGAGGGAAAACAGGGATTCCTTCTTGGGGAAGAGAGAAAGTGTGATGAAGGGGTGATGAAAGAGTGTTGTGATGCGTTCAGGGTGAAGGTCAAGTGCAGTTGGTCAATTAAAAGGCTTTCAAGAGCCTGATGGAGGATCAGAGGAGGAAAAAGGACTTGATGGCCATGAGAACATTTGTCTTCGTCAGCGATGACATAAATCTCAGAGACGCCGAGGTTTTCTGCTTAAATCTCACTAAAGACACAAATAATGCAACCCTTTTCAGTCAGGACCTCACTGACTATTGGTGACTAGTTATAATCTGGAACCACTCTGAATCTGTACTTCCTGTCTCTTTTGCATTTGATTAAACTGCCAATAAATGATATTTGTTTGAGATTCCTGCAAATTCTCTTGTTGCATTTAATCACTAAGCATCTCAGTTGGTTCTCTATCCATAGTTTTATTTTGTTTTAAGGTCAATTAGAAAGAAGACTTTCATTTTTTTTTTCTCAGTGTCAAGACTAAAGGTCAGTCATCAAAAATGAGAATGATAAAACAACAACACAAAGGACTTTCCTGAATCGGTCCTTAATCCTAGCAAACATTTGAAGCTCGTAGAAATATGATAGAAATAGAAATTTGATTTGTTTTCAGCTACAGATGCGTGTTTTTTTTAATTAAAGGTGTAGTTCAACTCTATCACTGACTGTTTGCTCTGCAACGTTGATGTTTTATCTCCACTAATAACACAAGCCTGGAGGAGTTCTGCTGTGTGGTGGAGGAGTTAATGCTAACAGTTAGCTTCTACTAGCAGAGACGCTCTCTGCTGTTTCCTGGATGCTAAACCAACAACAGCCTTCCCCGTCGTGAGTCCAGATGGGTGAGTCCATGAATGTTAGTGACAGGGTGACGTAGATCTGTCAGGATTTTCTAATCCTAGAGTTTCACTGTCTGTTTTCTGTCAGAAGCTACTGCAGGAGATAGGTTTAGGAGACTATTCTCATGTTCAGCCTGCATGAAACACTCAGAGTGACCCGTTAGCATCAGAAATAATCTTTAAAAATGGTTTTCCAGTGAACCGCACCTTTAAAAGCTAATGTTCCCTGCAGACACAACTCACTTGTGTAGTTTCCCTGCTGGCTTTTTAACATCAGTTACAAACCTTCCTACACTGAAGTCGTAGTAATAAATATGTCAGGTAGATTTTTAGTTCTGCAGATTTCATGCAGAGTGTGGTTTGCATGATCTCCTTCCGCTGCTGACACAACCAAATTTCCCCTTGTGGGACTATTAAAGGATTCTTCTTCTTCTTCTTCTTCTTCTTAAATTTGTTTTCAGAGCTGAAAAACAAACATTCTCATTGGCTGGAAAATAAAATAGAGGTGAAAAAAAATCTAATTTATGAGATTAAAAAAAGCCCAAAATACAACGTCAAACATCCTCCTAAAACCGTTATTTGTCCAAAGTCAGGTCCACGTTCTGTGATTTACTCACCTCTGAGCCAACCGCCGGGCGCCTCCGTCGTTTCAACAGCTACCATCATTAATCTCTACAGTTTCTCGCTTTAATCGAACATTAATGCTCCTATCAGGGCTGCAAATATTTCCTGGTACCTTCGAATGACCCATAAATCAACAACTTAAATGTAGATTAAGCTGCTGCAGATTTTATTAGTGTTAACGGGTCTGGGTGAGGTCCAAAAGTTCACCGAACGAGGATTTAATACCACAGAAAGCAGGCTTCGGCCTTCCTAATTAAAAACAAGACTGCTGGGATTAAAATGTCTGAATTAAAAGGAAAGAGAGAATAAGATGGCCATGAAAGATGAATTGTCCCACAAAGTTTCCTGGATAAAAAGACGTTTAAAAACCATTTTGAAGTGTGTGTTTCCTCTCTTACCTGCAGTAGAAAGGAACAGCCTTTGTTCGGAGGAATGGAGTTTATGGGATTGATGAGCTAACAGCTAGTCTGAGTGCTAAGACCAAAGTTAAGTCTGAATTTCATGGAAACCATGCAATGGCATTTTACTATAATGCATTTATGTTTATTGTGACACTATTTCCTATAATAAGCTTAAGCCCCGCCCATCTACTCCTGGACCATGGGTCCCCCTCTGCCAAAGAAATGAATGGGAGTCTATGAAAGAATAAATTATTTTTTCTGATCCTGCTTGAAATGTGCCATAGATGTCACATATGATGTCCGTAAGACATAAAGACACACTTTGATGCCAAGAAAGCGATGATTTTAGAAGCAGCAACAGTTATTTTAGGTTTTGTGTGAAAAGACCTGGAGGACTCCAAATGTTCGCCTCACCAAACTGACACGGAGAAGAGGAGATTGGTCTAGCGAGCTTCACATCCTTCTCCCAGGACACGTCATTTGGAATCCTAGAATGTCCAAGGAAGATCCAGCCTTTCTCGCCTCTGATTGGCTAGAAAAGCTCTACTACGATTGGCTGCTTGGTTTAGCAGCAGAAAGCCGTTTTTGAGTTTAGTAAAGAACACGTGAACGTGGTAGCCTGGCAAGCCAGACTAAACAAATGTATTATTTAGTCTGGCAACGCTCCATTGACGGCTCTCGGCTGTGGGGCGGGTTCTACCGTTGTCTTTCAAATGTTCTCTGCATGCTACTGGACAATGAATGTGACGTACTCACCGCAACAGCCATCGGTAAATGGGGCGGTCCGCTGTTGAAGAAGGAGAAAACTCATCATTTTTTCTAAAAAAAAAGCACTAAAATACATCTTTCTGCTCCTGATTCTGATGAAGCCAAGTTCTAATAGTCCAACATGGATGTAAAAGCCGTTTCAAACGAGCTGTCGCCATCTTGTTTCACTCTGTTGCATCATCCCACCCACCAGGCATATAGAGTGCCCTGATTGGCCCACAAAGCGGATAAAGCTCTGCGATTTGTTCACTAAGCAGATAGAGCACTATGATTGGCCCACCATTATGGACCAATCACAGCTCTTTATGTGTTTGAAACCCCTCTAGAGAGCTGTGATTGGCCAGCCAGAATGCTGTTGGAGCTGCAGAGGTTCCAGTGGAGCGTTCCTAGACCAAACTTTGCAAAGCAAGAATTTGGTCTAGTTCACTCGGCTAGGAACGTAGCGCTATAACAACCATTCTTTCCTGTTTTGTTTCATAAAAACCTAAATTTTTAATTTACAATCTTGTTGTTTTTATCAAACTGTCGGACTTCCTTTGTATCTCTTGGCTCTGAAGCATTATATAGGATGAAGACGGGTACCTACCTGGGCATTTTTAATAAAACTGCCCTATTCCGCCCAGCTGTGTGCAGCAGGTCTGTTTCTTTCTAGAACAATGAAAACTGATGAAAAATAGGTCTAAATCGTACTTATTTTTGATTATTATTGATTTTTATTCTGACGATGGGATGTGCTCTAACGTGTAAACAGCTTTAATTTGTTAAAGCAGGATAGCCTCATAAGCAACAAGATAACTCCAACAGAGCCAACAGATATGAAGTCAGTCTACAGTGTGATAAAATGCAACAAGATTTTTTACAAGTTCACATTTGATGTTTTTCTGGTTCTTTTATGAAAGAAACAAACGGGTTTGTTGCTAAACAGGAAAAGATGTTTATTATAGTGATGAGTTCATATTTTATATAAAAAAAACCTCCTCAAGATCTGGCTCTAAACATCAAAACATGCAGTTTCCTCTTAACACGAAACAGCCAATCGTAGGAGAGCCCTACCAGCCAATCAGCGGTGAGAAAGGCGGACCTTCCTTAGACATCCTAGGATTCCAAATGACACTTCCAGGACAACAGGAAGAGCATGAATGTGGAGAAACCCGCGCTGAATCTGGTCATGTGGTCAGTAGCAGCTACGCCGGGGAGAAGAGGTTCTTTTTGTTGTTGCGTTGCCAATTTTTACAAGTTAATAAATCTTAAAATAAGTGACAGACACATAATTATTTATCATTTATTGAGCAAAAAAAAAAACACATCAGCTTGCCCTGAATGTGATTCAGCAGCGAGTACCAAACAGGTTTCGCGTCATTTCTCAGAAGCAGAAATGTTTTGACAGAAGGATAAAAACTGAATGGTGGGAGTGAAATTCCCCCATGACAAACAAACACAGCGGGGCGCCATGGCGGCCTTTGGCCTTGAGAAGAAGTCACTCACTGACCAATTCAGATTTATCCTGAAATGGAAATGACCCGAAGGACCCAACACCCATGACAAAGAGCCAACAGGGAGGAGGCGAATAATAAAAGCATGAATGGTTTTAGTAAACAGCTTCAAGTGGAAGAACACCTCGGGGGACGATGAGCTCCACAGACTTCCAGGAGCAGCACGGATTCATCCTTCGCCGTCCAGACACGTCAGAGGAGAGGAAGCTCAGGGAGACGAAACACGGAGTTGGAACAACGTTGCTTTGCACAGCTCAACTCAGCTTTACTCGTGAGGCGCCTTGTTCAATAATAGATTCACAAAGTTCTTCAGAGGAAATCAGCACGATAATTATAAAACTTCAAACACCTGAATCCATCCGATCAGGATTAGAGCAGGACCTAAAACCCAAAGCAGCACCTCTGAGGTTTTAGCTCTAATAAAAACCGTTCTGGGCTTTGGGTTTTTAAACGGAAGCACCACGAAACAAGTCGTCCCGGTGTCGGTACAGGATCTGCTCGGGTGCAATCGGCTCGGGGTCCGTCGCCTGCCGATGACGTCAAAGTAGTTGATTGGCTGAACATGAACCTCACGGAATTACGTAATCACGTTACGTTGTTATCACGTTACATTGGTCCAGGCTTTTACAAAGAAATCCATCATTCCTCTTTAAAATACACTTTTAGCATAGAGCTGCATGTATATTAGGGCTGAACGATTAACTGCATGTGCAATTAAATTGCGATGTGACAAAAGGAGATTTTCTAATCGCAAAGGCTGCAATTTGGCAGCGAGTGGTTAGCGCAATGCTAATATACATGGAGAAACCCATAGGAATGCTAATGCTAATATCACGATTACATTCTTACAAATTATGAATTAGAAACGTGCCGAATGATTACATTTGGAGTCTAATAGAAAGTAAAACTACCATCAATCAAATAAGTACAGACAGGTATTTTAGTAAAGCCAGAAAACTTTTAACTCCAGAGTTTTGGCTAGCAGCTATGAGCGTAACTGAAGTACGCATGGACAAGACGTCAAAAACTCTAAACACAAAATACTTCAATAAACGGGACACACTTCTTTCCTGCAAATACAATTTCACAGGTGTTGCTAATACCTATGATCCTTCAAGGGATGTGCTCAAAGAGGAGTTCAACATTATGAATACAATATAGTGTTTTATTTTACAAATACCATTATAAACACAAACTTACGTCTTAAGAAACATTATTTTAATAACGAAACTGCTAAATTCTTTCCAACAGTATAAAGATGTGTAGTGTATTTTGTCCGAGTGGGTTTGCCGTACTTTGACGTCATCGGCAGTCGAAGGACCCTGAGCAGATCTAGCTCCCGAGCCGATCCTGTACCGACACCGGATATTCCCATTAGACCTAATAAGATCAGCACCTGAAACACTCGTGATGTTGGCCGGTTCACGGCCTTCTTCAGCTGCTCTCGTCGTTGCAGGTTCTGTTTTTCTGGGTCACAGTTCTACGGTGGAGCCGCTGTTCACATCCAGTCTCCAAGGTTGAAAGGGATATTCGGCATGTTGGATCGTCTTGTCCTGGTACTGGAGCGTTTTTGATGTGACGAGCAGCCGGTCAGACACAGAGGTGATGGAAACATGCTGCACCTCCTCCCCCACCGTGTTTGTTTGATGTCGAGAGGTTTGGTGAGATTTCCGGTCTTTTCGGGCGGGGAATGTTGGTGTGTGAAATCGATCCGTGTGCAGTGTGTAGTTTTTGCCGTGCACACACAGTAGGACCAAAAGTGGTGCATCCGAACGTTTCACATCGTCATGTAAGGGGTAAGAATTTTATCACCTTGCTGTGTGAACTGAGCTTTAGCCATTCACCCAAAAGCATGAAAGAGCACTCATCCCAGAACGGAACCTTGTGGAACTCCTGCCATGAGAGGCTGGTTTCACCCGTTATCCCATGAAAGGTATTTTCAACTTTGATCCAGAAAAAGTTCTCCCTCTCTGCCTCTGGGTTTGGTGTGCGCTCTGACTCGGATGAATGAAAACAGATTTTAGACAAAAAGCTGCAAACTTGTAAAAACGGTGTTTTTATCTGACGACAGCGAAGCCGGGCGAGGTTCCGGAGGATAACTCATCCTCTGACGCCACTGAGGACAATTGAACCAGATCCTTTGAGCCCGTTTTGTGCTTCAGCGTGATGAATATGAGGACATATGGAGAAGCTTCAGGACAATGGAGCTCTTGTCGTGCTGGACTCAATAAAGAGGCCAAGATGAGCTCAGACTGGGGGCCTTAACCAGGCTGTGTGTCTGCTTACGACGGTGAGGCAGAGTCTGGGAGTGGGTTTGCATTTGCAGTTTTTATGCTTTTATTTTATGTTTTCTTCATGAAAGAAACTCTTTCGGCCGGTCGTGTCGGCCATGCCAACAGACAGCTGTTACATCCTGTATTTGTTTCTGCTGTCAACATGCTGCAGACCGTAAAACTCAACGGCCCTGCGCTGTGATACTGTGTTATATCAGCCTCTATAAGCCTGCCCCTCCCTCCTCTCCATCTCCACCCAGACTCTGGCTAACTGCCGTGGGAAGTCACATTCACAGGCAAACGGAGCGCTAACCAGCATGGTGCTGTAGTGGGGTGGGAACGTTGGTCCAGATCCCCCTCATCCATCCCAACGGGAAACTGTCTCTTGTGTAGTAAAACGTCTCGTGATGGACGTGGTTGATTCTGATGAAACCCATCGACACATTTCCAATCCCTGCCTGTTTAAATCTCTGATTAAAGTCAATCAGACTGAAAAGGCCCATGAAACAACAGAACCAGTAAAAAAAAAACACTCTTTATGAAACATAAAACCTAAAGATTAAAGCAGTTTTTTATCAACATCTTTGATTATTTCATGTCTTTGGTTCAAAAATAAGTAAAAACTACTTAACTTCAAAAATGATTCAGTTCAGCTGGATTTTGTAACGGTGGGTAGGGCTCACCTGAGTAAAAATCTGAAAACAAGCTTTTATTTATTGATTTATTTAGTAGATCTGTGGATCTACCGTGCTAGAGGGCCAGACTCAATAACTTAGATGGCCCTGGATAGCCTGCAGAGAAACAAAGGCAGAAACATGGCCGACCATCGCTCCTCCTGGCCTGATGCACCAACAGATAAATGTTGTTTACACAAGAACCGTTTCAGTCGCTGCGTCACTCAGGAGGCCGGACCGCAACATCACAGGACAGGGGAGGAGAGGAGGGGTGGGAGGTAACTGGAATCCCCCCCCCCCCCCCCTCGATCAGAGCAAATACAAGAATGTGTGGGTGGGAGGGGGGGTGGGGGGGGGGTAGATAGATGCAGAGGCAAAAACAAAAGTCTGTTATAAAACAGCCAACCTCAGGGAGGAAACCACACACACACACACACACTCACGCACATGCACACATGTGCACACACACACACACACACACACACACACACTCACGCACATGCACACATGTGCACACACACACACACACACACACACACACACACTCACGCACATGCACACATGTGCACACACACACACACACACACACACATACACACACACACACACATAGGCACACACACTCACGCACACACACACACACACACACTCACACATAGGCACACACACACACGCACACACACTCACGCACATGCACACATGCGCGCACACACACACACACACACACTCTCACGCACATGCACACATGTGCACACACACACACACACACACACATACACACACACACACACACATAGGCACACACACTCACACACACATACACACACACACACACACACACATAGGCACACACACTCACGCACACACACGTGCACACACACACACGCACCAACGACTGTATCAGTGCAGTGCTGTGATAAGACGTGTCTGTTGTGTTTTATACAGTTTGTCTGTAAACCGTCGCTCACAAACTTCCTGTTGGACGTTTCAGACGAACAGAAGATGGTTTCTGCAGCAGAATTATTGGTTTTAGTTCCAAATGAGCTCCAAAAAACTTCATGAAGGACTGAAAACCTTCACAAGCATGAAGCTCATTAAGACATTTTCTAAATAAAAATATTTTCTAAAACTTTTTTTACACAACTGAACAATGAATCTTTCTGAAAGTGTCAGCTCCTCTGATAAAAGTTGTGGTATGGTTGCTATGGTTACGCTGGATGACAGGACACATGACCAGGATGAAAACGTTCCCACTCAAACTCGACATGCTCTTTTCACCATCCTGTGTCTCCAACTTGTTGCCAGCTGGTTTACAAAGTGGGTGGAGCACCATGTCTCCTTTTACAGGTGACTCATACCTCGATCACACCTGTGGAAGCTTCCAGTCAAACAAACCACACTGAAGCAAACAGCTGAGAAACAAAATTCCCTCAAACACACACACACAGAGTCTGGATCGGTTGGACAAGCGGGGCATCAATTCAGGAGGCATGGAGGTGTTAAACGTTGAATAAAACCTAAAAGGAATCAAAAACTGCAGCAATTTTACAAAAATAAATGATTTTGATAAACTTTTGACGTTTAAAAAGGTTTGTTTCAAGCTCTTATTTTGAAGGATTGAAGAAAAAAGACCAAAAACAAATCCTCACATTCAAGAAAATATCTTGTGTTTTATTGTTTATTTGGTAAACCTTGTTGACATGAATTATGAAGATAAAAACAAAACAATAAAGTTGCTGTTAAACTAACTTATTTTAGACTTCCAGGTTTGTTTCATGCTCCGAGACCCTAAAACGCCCCGACCTGTTGTTTATGAATCCAACTTCCTGGAATAAATAAAAACCAAACAAACGTCCAGCTGTTTTTAATCCTGCTGCTGTCACCTTTCTTCCCGCCTTCAGGCGTCCGACGGGGAAAACAAACCCCTTTTTGCACATTTTAAGCTTTCCAGCTCCAGAAAGTGCGTGACCGTGTTTATGAGGTGGCTCCTGCGCTGGATGACAAAGATGAGGGGCGGTGGGAGAAGGAGACGAATGTTCTTGACGGATCTGGTCTTGAATGGGTAGAAAAGTAGCTCCATTCAGCCCCCTCCCCTCCTGGCACACCCACCCTGCCCCCCAGCACACTATTACAATGCAGAACCCCACCCCCGCTCACACACGCACGCACACACACACACACACACACAACCTCCCCTTCAGACAGGACGAGGGGGGGTGGATGGGTGGGTTTCCCCAACTATTTAAGCAGATTCCAGCAGATGGTTGAGGAACTTTCCTCCTGCAGACACGTTGCTGGTTTTCCCTGCAGCTCTGACTTTTCCCACAACAGGACCGGTTGGATTCTTCTCTCATCACCTTCACGTTTCCTTTCTTCAACTCCAGGAAAGTTTGCCCTCCACAGCTCGGTCACGCACCAAGCTCCTTCACAGAGTTGAAGACGGTGGAGCGAACCATGCCCTCTGACTTCCTGACACCTTTCCTGGAACTGGATGAGGAATTCTGCAAGGTAAACTTCACGCGTCTGAACCGGGAGGAGACAGGCTGGAGAAGCAGGGAGAAGGTTTCTGGTTTGGTGCAGAAGTTCTAATGAACAGCATCAACGTGACGCCATGTTTAAGTTATGTTTCTGAGCAGCTTAGAAGTTGGGGTCACCATGACGGGACCACGTGATGATCTCCATATCTCCAATTAACATAAATAATAAACTCCTGATTGTTAATAGCAGCTAGAAGTCAATAAGCTATAAATCTGAGTTACGGACGTTCACTGTGCTCCTTTGATTTTGTGGATCAGCAGATTTGGACACGAGCATTTCTCAGCAACAGTCAGCTAAAAGCAGCAAAAGTTTGAGTTGAAAACCGTTTGGTTGGTTTGAGAAACGCGTTTGGAGCTCACGCTGATGAACTCGCCTGATCATGTCCTCCTCGCTCACATCGCTCCTCTTTTGTGTGACAGAGTTTCCGTGGCCTGGATGCAGCAGACGGCCCTCCAGTCAGCCCAAAGGTTCTGGGCTTCCAGAGACGCCACTCGCTCTGTCCCGTGACGCTTCCCAACTCCAAGTTCAACAGCAGCAGCTCCGAGGCCTTGGAGTCGGCCTGCCGGGGGCTCAGCCTGGCCTCCAACCAGCAGTGGAACCGCGTGTTCCCGCGCTCCTCGCTCAGCCACATCCCCTTCAGGGTGGACCGCTCCGTCAGCATGATCGAGGGGAACGTCGGTAGCTTGGGAACCAGAGAGGACAAAACGCCCGGCGTGTCTCCACCCCTGCTGCTGCCCCCACCGGGGCTGTGCCTCAGCAACACCTCCCTGGCCTCCCCCGTGCCCTCGTCTTCCCCCAGGCAGCTGGCACCGCCACCTCACATCTCCAGTCGCTACAAGACCGAACTCTGCCGCACCTTTGAGGAGAGCGGGACCTGCAAGTACGGCGCCAAGTGCCAGTTTGCCCACGGCCTGGACGAGCTGAGGGGTCTCAGCAGGCACCCCAAGTACAAGACAGAGCCGTGCCGCACTTTCCACACGATCGGCTTCTGTCCGTACGGCGCCCGCTGCCACTTCATCCACAACGCAGACGAGGTGCACGCCGCCGGCGCCCCTGCGCCTCAGAGGCACAAGCTGAGGCCTCCTCTGTTGAGGCACAGCCTCAGCTTCGCAGGCTTCTCCTCTCCACACACTTTCCAACCTGTAGAGGAGTCTCACCCATCCTCCCTCCTCTTCACACGGGCCTCCTCTGTCTCTCCCCCTCCCTCTTCCACGGGGAGCCCAGAGCTCCTGTCCCCCCTCGTCCCTGAGCCTGGTGCCCCGAAGCTCTGCCCCTATCCCTTCTCCTCTGGCATCAGCGAGCTTGCAGGCTCGCTGGCTCGCAATTTCTACGCTGTGACTGACTGCAAGTGTTCAACATCTGCCCTCCCGTCTAAAAAGCTCCCGCTGCACCTCCCTCAGCAGCCAGCCGCCCCCCTGAGCGGCTGCCTCGGCCTCCAGCGCTGCTCCTCGGCCGACTCCCTCTCTGAGGAGGGCTTTACGTCCTCCTGCTCCCTCAGCTCTTCTTCCAGCGACGCCGAGTCGCCGAGCTTCGAGGGCCGGCGCCTGCCCATCTTCAGCCGCCTCTCCATCTCAGACGAATGAGAACAAGCTTTACTTGGCAGCTGAGGTTGATCAGGGACAGACGCTCTAACGTTTTATCCACATGTGGCCCAAGCGGCGCTCACGGGGGATTAAAACGTTAGACTTGCAGTTCCTTCCTGGATCCAGCTGAGTAAACGTACTGATCTTTGTGCATATTGCATTTCTCAGCCAAGCAGCTGTAGCGCTGCTCCGCGTTTGTCCAGTTTTAGCCGACTCTTCCCGTTTTGTTGATACCTTTAGCCTTTTTGTTTGATGCCATTGTTACTGCTGTATACTGTTGTATACCCATGTTTTAGGGTAATTCCTGCTTTGTGGAACGTTCTGTGTGAGAATTCTGTGTACCCTGATTTCTGAAGGATTTTTACATTATTTTTTACTAAAAAATAGGATCCATTTGATGATTTTTATCCACATTTTTTTGTTTTATTCCTCTAAAATCTGCATGACTGGAATGTTGATCACGTTTAGGACTCTCCGCGTGCGTGTTGTTCATCCAAGAGGGAGATGTTTTGATGCTCGTCAGCTGTCTGAATGATTAGTCGATTGGCTGCACCCACATGATTGTATTTGTCAGCTGTGAAGCAGCAAGAATAGCACAAGTAGAGAAAGCCAGAGTCTCTAGTTACCAAAGTTCTCCTAACCTAGAGCTGCAGGAAACCCATCCAGAGTGTATGATTAATACCGTAGCCTAACACGTTTTAGATCTATTTATTGCTTTTGTGCATGTTTTTGGTTTGATTTTGTGTTTTTGTGCATTTTTGGAGGAAAAGATGGCAGAACGCTTTACTTTTATTTTGGGATTCGTGTTTTCCATCCAGAAGCTTTAAATGCTTGAGGAGAGGAGGGAAAGTTAGGAGGAGGAAAATCATTTTGGCATTCTGTGTTTATGTTGCCTTATCGGCTAACGGGCCTGGTGGGAAACGGGGCTCGCTTGGGTTTTACCGGCAGCCGGGAGGTGGGAAAACCCAACGAGTCCGCTCTCCTCTCCTTCAAGCCTCACATTTCCTGATTGTACAGATTTTTTTTCCCAGCTCACACGGAGCAAGTCATGGTGGAAGAGTGGTCCACGCCATGAGTCAGCCGCTGCAGATGGACGTGGAGGGTTTGGACCGCTCCATCGCGTCACGGCGGTGTGGGCGTGTAGAAGTGGTAGCTACATGACAATGTGTTTGTAGATGGACCTCTGTTGCACACCAGCTAGCTGGCAGCAGGCCAAATCCAAACAGGAAGTTCCTCTTTTCTCTTGTAATCGGCTCAACCTGCCTGGAGGAAGTCAGAGACGCTTCTAGTTGCTGCGGCTCGTTTGCGACTCGACGGCAAGATGTTTTAAATAACTTGTTAAATTAAAGTCCTATTTATTGTGTTTGATAGCCTATATTGTGTTTTTTCACGTAATTTAAATGCATCCATTGTTTACATTCCAGCGGTTATGTCGATAACCTTTTTTTATCTTAATATATGTCAATTTTTATTTCAAAATAAAAGTCTTTTGGAAAAATTACGGTGTTATTTTTGTTCACAGTGTGCATAAAGTGTATTTTGTTTTAAGGGACGATCTAAATGTGCAAACTAATCGGGGTAAATGACTAAAACTCAGCTGGGCCAACCGAAGAGCTGGGATGTGGAAACTTTGACCCGCTGTCTTTATAAACAACAATAAACTTTAGCATCCCCAAAAACCAAAGTGTTCCCACGAGCGTCCTTTTAAAGCGTGTTTCTGAGGCCTTTACGATCATCTGCGGACGCAACAAAAGCTCCCTCCCTCCCCTCTCCTCGCCCTCGCCTCCCTGCATGCTGCGCCGTGTGGGAGGAGGACGGAGGTTTGTTGCAGCTCATCCGAATAAACCAATTTAGGGTGAGTGACACTGAGGAGAATGTTTGGGCAACAGATGCTCAAACAAAGACTCGCAGCACACAATAGGTGGCTGAGATAATTGTGACTGATTTCCATCTATTCAAACAAAGTGGAGCAGAAGTTGAGGTCCTCTCCTGCGTGTGTTTGTGTGTTTGTTTGTCTCATAATCTAAATCCAAAATTAGAAGCAACAGTGTGTTTGGTTTAAAACCACAGCTGTCAGATCTCAGGACCGACGCGCTAACAGCTAGTCTGAAACAGCTCCCGTCGCCTGAACATCAGATCAGTTCATGAAGACTTCCTGCATGGATGCATCCTAACAGATTCTAGATGAAGCGGACCCCCGGACAGATGCACCAGAACGTTACGTTTGGCTGCAGCGTTGATTTTATTCTCATCAGAAATAATAATCCTGGCATGAATAACGAAAGGTGTGTCAAAACCAAATTCAGAAGACTGATTGTGTTCTAACATGAAAGCAATATGCTTTGGTAATGACTGTGTTAACTAGCCATTAGCTCATCAATCACTAAGGAAGTAGAGTGGATTTCCCTAAACAAGAGCGCATTTACAAGCAGACAAGCTCATTTCTTCACACAGAAACAGTTTCCTGGCAGCTTGTTGTTATGCTCGGTATGTTAATGGTTTGCAGAAAGCTGCCTGAGACACACAACATGGACCAAGCTCCGTCCAGAACATCTGACGTTTTTCTGCTGATTCAACCGAGCGGCGTCTCTCGCTCTGTCGCAGGAGAGGGAGGCATCCGGGCTCCCGTTTGTGTGTGCTGGCATTCAGCCGTGCAAGGCTGACGATTTCTCTCCGGTGAATGAATAATATCAGAGTGAAGCTGGAGCAAACTCCCACAACCCCCCCATGGCTACTTACCATTCAATACCAGGGGTGTGTGTGTGTGAGCTTCTGTAAGCCCTTAAAAGGCCAAGGGGCCATCCCCGTCTAGCCCCTCGAACCCTCCCTCCCCCCCAGCCATGCAGCTCCATTGTGAGTCCCCGTTTTCCCTTTTCAGTCTAACATCTGTATGCTAATGCACCCCAGTGGGAATGGGCTGGATTTATCCTGGGAGCGAGGGTGAGGGGTGGCCTCCCTGTGTGTGGGGTGGATAAAGTGATCCAGCAGCAGGGGAAGGTTTCTGCCACGCTAAAGAGACGAACTACTGATTAACGGGCGACTTTAAGGGGGCTGAAATGAAGTCTGAAAGAGCCGTGTGAATAAATGTGTGTGCACAGGGCTCTCTGGATTACATCCATCATCACACAACGCACAAACAAGGAAGGCAGCAAGCGCAGTTTGCATCTGCAAATTCATTCATTCGTTCATCAGGGAAGAAAAGCGGAGTGGATTGGCTCGGGCTGAAACTCAAACGAGTGGCACCGAAACACAGGACAGGGCGATAAACCGCTCAGTTGAGATAATCTGGACCAGTATTAGATAAGTAGTTTAATTCAGAGTGATAGGCTAACTGCTAGACTTATTGCTGCCATCTTTAAAGCCAGGACGCCCCAGTCCTGGCCCTGGAGCTTGTTAGAGTTGTTTCCCTGCTTCAACACACCCAATCAGACGCTTGCAGCGGTGCTTAACAGGTAAAGTCCTTTTCTCTACTCAGGTAGATTCTGGACTCCCCACATCCACGCTTGCCCTCAGACAGAGCTGTTTATGCGTCCAGAGCTCATTTAAAGGTATTGTTGTGTCTTCACAGGAACCAAACGTAAATGCCACCATCAGAATCAACCCCACAGCTGTTCTCTGCTTATCTGATGCATGAGGAACAAAGGTACCTGTGCATGTAAAACACCTCGAGGTGACCTGCGATCCTGTTTAACACGTCAAAGAAAGCAGACTTTAACTGCTGTTTAGATGCAAATTTTCATTTCTTAGAACATAAACTCTGTAGAGGGACGTTTGCAGCAAAATGTGTTTGTTTGAAACGTCTTTTAGAAACATTCATAGTGCAAAATGTGTTTAGATAGGCTGTTTTTAGTGTTTACAGTTCGTTTTGCCTTTTTGCTTTTTTGTGCAACAATAAAAAAAATCATCATCATGATGAAATAAAAATTGAAAACAGATAAAAAGCAGAAAAGAAAAACAATAAAACCTTTTAGATTAGTAGATAAACATAAAAAGCAAAAATGAACAAACGACTGACCGAACAAACAAACAAAGAAACAAACAAACAAACTAACTAATAAACAAACAAATAAACAAACAACCAGATAGATAAATAGATAAAAGTTTGATACGCTTGGAAAACCAACTAGTTTAATGAAATAAATCCCAGGAAGACATGAAACGGCAGTAATAATGATGTCCAGATCAGTACCGCCCCCTGCTGATCAATTAAAGCACCTCATGGTGAATGCTTCAAGCACTTTACCAACAAACCTCTTTTGTTGTTTAGGTTTTCCAGTTTTATAAGATTTGTATCCAAGAAGCATCAAATAAATAGTTTCATCACCTGTTTCTGACAGTGAGTAACACCTTATCTTCCTGTTCAAAGAGAGTTTTCCTCTCCACTGTCACTTTATGCTTGCTTAGTATGAGGATTGCTGTATACAGGTGCTGGCCAGTAAATTAGAATATCATCAAAAGGTTGAAAATATTTCAGTAATTCCATTCAAAACGTGAAACTTGTACATTATATTCATGCAATGCACACAGACCAATGTATTTCCGATGTTTATTACGTTTAATTTTGATATTTATAGGTGACAACCAATGAAAACATCAAATCTGGTATCTCAGAAAATTAGAATATTCTAAAGGCCAATGAAAAAATGTTTCTTTCTCTAATGTTGGCCAACTGAAAAGAATGAACATGAAAAGAATGTGCATGTATAGCACTCAATACTTAGTCGGGGCTCCTTTTGCCTCAATAACTGCAGTAATGCGGCGTGGCATGGACTCGATCAGTCTGTGGCACTGCTCAGGTGTTATGAGAGCCCAGGTTGCTCTGATAGTCGTCTTCAGCTCCTCTGCATTGTTGGGTCTAGCGTATTGCATCCTCCGCTTCACAATACCCCATAGATTTTCTATGGGGTTAAGGTCAGGCGAGTTTGCTGGCCAATCAAGGACAGGGATACCATGGTCCTTGAACCAGGTGCTGGTGGTTTTGGCACTGTGTGCAGGTGCCAAGTCCTGTTGAAAGGTGAAGTCTGCATCCCCATAAAGTTGGTCAGCAGCAGGAAGCATGAAGTGCTCTAAAACTTCCTGGTAGACGGCTGCATTGACCCTGGACCTCAGGAAACAGAGTGGGCCAACACCGGCAGATGACATGGCACCCCACACCATCACTGACGGTGGAAACTTTACACTGGACCTCATGCAACGTGGATTCTGTGCTTCTCCGCTCTTCCTCCAGACTCTGGGTCCTTGATTTCCAAAGGAAATGCAGAACTTGCTTTCATCAGAAAACATAACTTTGGACCACTCAGCATCAGTCCAGTCCTTTTTGTCCTTGGCCCAGGCGAGACGCTTCTTGCGCTGTTTCATGTTCAAGAGTGGCTTGACACACGGAATGCGACACCTGAATCCCATGTCTTTCATGAGTCTCCTCGTGGTGGTTCTTGAAGCGCTGACTCCAGCTGCAGTCCACTCTTTGTGGATCTCCCCCACATTTTTGAATGGGTTTGTCGTCACAATTCTCTGCAGGGTGCGGTTATCCCTAGAGCTTGTACACTTTTTTCTACCACATTTTTTCCGTCCCTTCGCCTGTCTGTTAATGTGCTTGGACACAGAGCTCTGCGAACAGTCAGCTTCTTTAGCAATCACCTTTTGTGTCTTGCCCTCCTTGTGCAAGGTGTCAATGATTGTCTTTTGGACAGCTGTTAAGTCAGAAGTCTTCCCCATGATTGTGGTGCCTTCAAAACAAGACTGAGGGACCTTTTAAAGGCCTTTGCAGGTGTTTTGAGTAAATCAGCTGATTAGAGTGGCAGCAGGTGTCTTCTATATTCAGCCTTTTCAGAATATTCAAATTTTTTGAGATACCAAATTTGGAGTTTTCATTAGTTGTCACTTATGAATATCAAATTTAAATGTAATGAACATTGGAAATACATTGGTCTGTGTGCATTGCATGAATATAATGTACAAGTTTCACGTTTTGAATGGAATTACTGAAATATTTTCAACCTTTTGATGATATTCTAATTTACTGGCCAGCACCTGTAGTCACTGACACTAGTCAGTGACTTGATGCAACCTGCTGGGTTCCTTATATAGGAAACATTATTTCTGATTGGCTTAATGAACTGACCTGAATTTGAATGTTTATTATGTGAAGGTCCTTGAGACGACTCTTGTCGTGATTTAGCGCTTTATAAATAAACTTGAATTGAATTGAATTATCAACCCCAGCCCTGGAAATGTCACCAGAGGACCTTTTGTTATTTTATTTGTGAACATCGCAGTCGTGGAGAATGTCACATTTCACCAGCAGCCTGAACCGTTTCAGCCTTTCCTCCTGTCACAGGCGGCGCTAGGGTCCAAACTGTTATGATGGATAACAGTTCACACGACACACGCTCGGACCAGAGATGTGGAACAAGCGTCTGAGAGGTGAGTAAAAAACTCACAGAGCCAGAAAAAGTTTTAAACCGGATGCAGATTTCATCACGACTGGGAGGAATGAACATGGAAGGCAAAGTGCAGATGAAAAGAGAGTGACATCTAGTGGTGGTTTTAGTGAATTACACTATTGCTTTGTGATTAGTGTGTGTGTGTGTGTGTGTGTGTCCCAGTTTTAAAGGTTAGAATGATTTATGACCTTTCAGAAAGGGTTTTATGTTTTGTATACTTTAGATAAAGTTCTGGGTCAAAGTCAGACCCATTTGACCCAGTAAATCTGAACAAACAGGGAAGAAAAGTCTCTAACCGGACCGGACCGGACCGGACCTTTACATTTCAGTACCCCTGGTCTAATGTTTAAGAGTCTTGATTAAAATGTTTAATAATAATAATTATTGTCTAAACATAGTGGTATTAATACAGTGATATAATAATAATAATAATAATAATAATACATTTATGTCTTTGATTGTGATGTGATTGTGTTCTGTAGGCATGTTTTTATCACAGTGATGGCTTGAATTCCACTTTTAGAGGATCTGCAGAGAGAACGTACCTGATAAGGAGCATCTGGCGCACCTGCAGCTCATTATTAGCACCGTTAGAAGCTGATAAGAGTGACTGCAGGGTGACCCAGAATGATTAACCCCATTGGTCCATGCAGCTCACAGACCTAACCATGTCAGCCAGCCTCCCTTCTCTCAGAACCAGAGACCCGGACCCACCTCGCGCTGACAGCCTCGTCTTCGCTCCAGCACACCGCCACCACGACCGTGCCGCCTCACAGCCGTGACTCCGTTACAGTTCCTTCTGCAGTGTTGGTGCTAATAAGCTGCTGTTATGTTGAAGAATGAACCAAGAAAAATGAAGGCTGACGACTATTACACATACATCTATATAAACATGTTAAACACGGGCAGCACGTGCTCCCACGGCACGGATCATGTTGGAGGTTATAGAGAATAACTGTTCAGTAAATAAATGTCTGACAAACGGACTTGTTCACAAGGTCGTGACCCGGCGGGAACAATCTAAATAATTAAAGTAACAGAATAATTTACCTTTTCAGAAGGTACCTGCTTCATCAGGCTAGTGTTAAATAAACAAATGCACATTGAAAACGCTTCAATTCTATTTTATTAACCTAAACAACCCGCTTTTAATATTTTACACCCACTTTATGCTCACGAGGAAGTTCTAAGATCCATAAAAATGCAAAATTATTTTAGTTTATTCTAATAACCTACGGTTGCTTAAGGTAAAAAAAATCCATGAAACAATCACGTGACTCCTTAAAGCTTGTAAAGGAAATGGAGTCACGTGATCTCGCAAACGCTGAAGACGCACGTGACGCAGCTTCTGTTGCTTGCTGGCTGCGTCTGCTGCTCCTCTCCACCCTTTGATCACGCATGCGTGCACCTCCACCCTTTGATCCACGTCGCTTTGTGACGTCATCCTGCCAGCCTATAAATAGCGCGCTAGAACGCACTTTGTCATTCAGTCGAGCAGAGCTTAGCTGGAAGGATGCGTGGATTCGGTAACCTCCTAACGACCCGTACAGCCATGTTTGCTGTTACTGGGTTCGTAACAGGTGCTCTAATTATTAAAGGTGTTAGGAAAGCGTATAAATATTTTTATGGAGACGCAGAAAAAGAGGATTTATCCTCTATAGAACAACCAGAGTCTGATTTTAACAGCTCTGGACCCGAAATTTCAACATGTCTACTTCAAGATGTCAAACCATCGATTACAGAAGATGAAGGGATGAATTCTCTCTCTCTGAAAGTGAACATAACTGATGTTAAATATTCTTACGGAGAAACAGAAGACGGTTCATCTACTTTAGAAAAACCAGAATATGAAAGCAACGGTGGTTTTGGGCTGGAATTAGCAACCGGTCTACTCAGAGATGTCGAACCATCGGTTTTCCAAGAAGAGAAGGGTTCTGGTCACCAGACAAGCGTCTCTGTGGTTCCTGAACCACTGACTGAAAAACCATTTTCTGGTTTTACGTCAGATCAAGTAACTACGTCAGATCTGGATGCGTTTGAATTTAGAGAATCTGTCTCGAAGTCTCCCCGCGAAGACTTCACTGGAAATGAGGAAAAGTTTGTGGTTTTCAGAGAAAAACAGTTAGCCGCAGTTTTAGAGACGGCGTTCGGCGACCAGGCAGCAGAAATACCGATCTCTGCTCAGGACTTTTCTGAACAACGCTTTGACGGCTTGTCTGCGACGTCTGGTGAAGATGACGGATATTCTGTCTTTTTCACTTTAAAGGAAGATTTTGGAGAAATTCAGTCAGAAGATCCATCTTCAGGAATAGATTTATGTGAGGGTGACTGTTCTGCAACTACAGAGGAGCTTTTCGATGAGAACGATGAAAACGCGCTCTCTTTAGGTCAAAAGCAGGAAACGTCGCCCAGTTTTACAGAATTAGAGGCTTTTATGGAAGGAGAAGTGAAAACATCTCTGGTTTCAGCAGAAGATTACGATTACGTGTCTGACGGCTCTGAAATGCTTCATGATGCAGGCGAGACCTGGTCTGAGCCAGAAAGCGACCTTGACTCGTTGCCTTACGATGACAGCGACTTGCCTTACATGGACGAAGGAATGGGTTGCAAACTCGGGTTAGAAACAGACGTGAAGGAGCTAATTTGTGAAAATGGAGCCCCTCTCAGCGTTTCTTATCCTGATACCGAACGGGGGGAGGACGTTGGTCCGTCTCGGACTAAGATTATTTGGGAGAATCAGGATGACGATCAGATTGATCTTTCCACATTTATAGAGAACTTTGAGGAAATAGATGAAATATCAGTTTCTTTAGAAGAAAATGAGGAAATGTCTCCTACTGATGAAGGTTTAGAGGACATAGACGACGAAACGTCCGTTTTTTCAGAAGGAGAACTGAGTGAGGGCGACACATCTTCAGATTCAGAGGAAAACTATGATTTGCTCTCCGACAGCTTTGAAAGGTATGATGAAGATGAAACTAGTTGCTCCGAACAAGAAGACGAAGATTCATTGCCTGAACACGAAAGTCACGCTGAATACTTGACGTCTGCGAGCCCTGCGGCTGAAACGTTCGTTTCAGAGCAGGAATTAGATGAAGGTAAATCTTCTCCTAGCTGGTCGCCCGGCTCTCGTCACTCTGATGGTGAGGGTGAAACACAGGATGCTTTAAATGATGATGAAGAGGAAACGTGTTTGGCTATGGAGGACAGATTTAATCACAAGCCTGATGATTTTGATACAGGTGAGACAATTAGCTCCGTTTTAGAGGTCGATGAGGATTTATCGTCTGAAGACACAAACGGTCTTTTAAGTGGGCAGGCTGAGATAAAGAGGCTCAATGAATTTGATGCACTTTTGGTGGAGCTTGGTTTACAGCATCTGGTCTTTGACAACGTGGATTCTGATAGCCCGTCCTCTCCTCATGATGAGTCACCGGATTTCCTAGAGGATGAATCTGAAACACCTTTAGCTTCACAAGCAAGCAGTGGTTCCAGGTCCGTCTCTTCTGAAGTAGAAGATGAGGATTTATTGTCTGAAGACACAAGTGGCCTTACAAAGGGCCAGGCTGTGAGAGAGAGGCTCCGTGAATTAGATGAACTTCTGTTGGAGTTTGGTCTACAGGATCTGGTCTGTGACAACGTGGCTTCTGGTAGCTCGTCCTCTCCTCACGATGAGTCGCTGGAGTTATTAGAGGATGAATCTGAAGCACCTTTAGCTTCACAAGCAAGCAGTGGTTCCAGGCCTGTCTCTTCTGAAGTAGAAGATGTGGGTTTATTGTCTGAAGACACAAGTGGCCTTACAAATGGGCAGGCTGTGAGAGAGAGGCTCAATGAAGTTGATGAACTTTTGTTGGAGCTTGGTCTACAGGATCTGGGCCTGTGACAACGTGGCTTCTGGTAGCCCGTCCTCCAGCTCAGGAAAGGAACTGGATGAGGATGATGTAGACATGAATTGGTCAGATGTTAAAGAAGGAGTAGCCGGTGGGTTAGAATTAGATACAAATGCAGTTCAAATGTTGTGGGATGTTGCAGAGAGCAGTAAAACATCTCAGAGAAGAGAAGAAAGCAACGTTGAAAAAGTTAGTTCAGGTGAGAAAGACGATGGAAGATCTTTAAGCTCAGATGAGGAACTTAGTGAGAGTGATGATGAAATATCTTCAAGCTCAGGTGACGAGGTGAATGTGGACATAAATTGGTCAGGATTAGCCGGTGACGAAGCTCTTCCAAGCACGTCCTCCGAGATCTCGTACGAGCAAACCCCGCATCGTCGGAGGAAAAATAATGGATGTAAGGTTAAAGAAAAACCATCAGTGAGTGCAGAAAAGAGTTCAGGAGTAAATAAAAGTGGAACCTCGATCACAGGAGCCAAAGCTCGGAGGTCTCTGGTTTCTGGCAGAGAGACTGAAGAAGAGGTGGAGTATGTTTAAGAAGTAAATTAAGTTTTATTTACTTAGGAAGTCAGAAAAATAAAACTCAAAAAAAGTAGATGAGCACAAGTTCTTCATGTGCTTTTTACATTTAGGCTCACTTGGTGACTTAGAACCGAGAAGCTGTTTAGATTTCACTAGCAAGTAGAAAAAATAGAAGAAAGAACAAAAAATCTTTATAAAACTTATTTCTTTTCTATCAGATAAAATGTCTTTTTTGGGTTAGCTGCCATGCTGTTTTGAAATGGTGTTTTATAAATAAATTTGTATGGTAAATAAAAATTTTATTAAAAAAAACACAAAATAAACAATAAAAAAAAAAAAAAAACATCCCTCCCGCAGAATCGCCACCTTACCGTGGTGGGAGGGTTTGAGGACCTCCATGTTCCTGGAAGCTCTGCTGTCTGGGCCATCAGTCCCTGTTAGGGTCTCCATGGCAGCAGGGTCTCAGGAAGGCGGTCGGACTAAGAGCGATTCAAACACCTAAAGATTAGACCTCCTCTATATGGATGAGAAGAGCGAGCTCTTCCACGTAGAGGAGATGCTGTCCACGGCCAGTCTTGTTGATTATTTGGTAGACGGGGATCCGCCCTCTGCAGGACAGCAGCGGGGACACGGCGTCTCCTTCCTGTTTGATGGAGACTTGTGCGCGCTTCAGTTAGCCGTTCAGGGTGAGTCCTAGAATGGCATCCCTGACTCCTCCTGTGTGTCAGAACACACACACACACACACACACACACACACACACACACACACACACACACACACACACACACACACACACACACACACACACAGCAATGTGTCTATAGTTATATTGTGATTTCTTAGTAAATATTCTATTAGGTGAGAGATAAAGTTTATTGTATTTATTCTAGTGAATCTATAATTAAACGGGTAAACTAGTAGTAGCACATCCAACGTCAAAGAGAGTAAAAAGTTATTATCAGGAGAGGGAGAATGTTTAAGTGGTTAGCAGCAGTGTGCTAGACGATGGCCCCCTCCGAGAGGCCACCACAGCTCAACAGAACATCGTTGTAGCTTCTTCTGGGGAGAAAAACACTTAGAGAGAAAAAAAAGTTAACAGCTGAAATAGCAGGAAATAATACAGTTAAAGAGCAGATTGTAGAAGAAAGTAGTAGAGTGTGGAAAGTGGTCAGTGTGTCCTCCAGCAGTCTAAGCCTATAGCAGCATAACTACAGAGATAACTCTGGAGAATCTATCCTATTTAGATGGAGGCATGTTGGAGGCAGGGCAAGGGTGTCATGTTGGGTTGAAGTCTTTTGATCCACGACATGCAGAATCACACACAGGCAGAAGGTGAGTAAAATTATTTATTAAAGTTCGACGAGTGATGCAGATGTTGAATGGGATTCGGGAGGTTCTGATGAAGTTCTGCAGCAGAAAACCAGAGTGAGAAGTTGCAGGACAACGGGCATAAAGGTAATGAGATTTTGTCTTACGGTTTCCAGGTAGTTAGAGAGAGTTTGAGAGGAGGGCACGTCCAGGCTGGCTGAGTTGGTCGGGCGAGAGGCAGAGGAAATGGCTGGGAGCTGAGCACCGGAGTCCAGGTTGTACTGATGGCAGGTGGGGGTTGGAGAGCAGGCGGTCAGGGGCCAGTGACGGGCTGGTGAGCAGGATTGATCCGGTGAGTCTCTTGCTTGGTGGTGGAAGTTGGCAGATGAATGAAAGGTACCTGAGGAGGTCGGAGGTAACAGGGCAGATTAACTTGATCGAAGCGAGGTAAACAGGAAATACACAAGACAGGCAAGGTTCTGGCGAGAATACTACCCAATACTGAGTAATCATCCAGCGCTGATGTGTTGTCCCGACACTCCTTAAATCCCCTGACCACTGATGAGTAGATCAACAACAGCTGCTCTCCGGACACACCCACCTGCACACAGAGAAACTCAACACAAACAGGTGTTAGCTCAGCACAGACCATGACAAAGGGAGAGCCGTCTTTACCGACTGTACACTCCACCTCCCTCTACTCCCCCACTTGTTCAGATTTAGGCTAACATCAGATTTTAACCATAGGCCCCATCAAATAAAAATGTTTTAAGCCTATTCTTCAAAGTAGACAAAGTGTCTGCCTCACAGACTAAAGCTGGGAGCTGGTTCCACAGGAGAGGAGCCTGATGACTAAAAGATCTGCCTCCCATCCTAATTTTAGATATTCTTGGAACCACCAGTAAGCCTGCAGTCTGAGAGCGAAGTGCTCGGTTAGGAACGTATGGAACAATCAGATCACTGATGTATGATGGAGCTTGATTATTAAGAGCTTTATATGTGAGAAGAAGGATCTTAAAATCTATTCTGAATTTAACAGGTAGCCAATGTAGGGAAGCTAAGACAGGAGAACCGAGCAGAATTCTGATGACGTCACACCGGTGCGCGAAGGTGCGGTTCCAACCCACAGGAGAGGAGGGAGAGAGGAGGTAAACAGCGAGTGGATCACAGGGACTGAACTGATGTTTTTGAGCAAAACTGCAGTGAAAATGGCTGTTTGTCCTCATTATCAAGTGCACCCCCCACGGTTTAGACTCGGCGCTCCTGCAATACTTTTAATTTACTAAACCTACATTTGATTTTTAGTCAGTAACGGATGTGATTTAAAATGTAGCGACTAACAATTCTTTTTAAAAAACTTACTCAAGTAAAAGTAAAAGTGCAGATTTTAAAATGGACTTAGAAAGTAGGAATACACAAAAAGCTACTCAATTACAGTCACGGGAGTAACTGTAATTCGTTACTTTCCACCTCTGCTCTGGACTACTGAACACTAATGGGCTCAACACACGGGAGGCGACATCGCCTCTCCTCCGTTCATTTTCAATGAGACGTGCACGACAAAGCGATAATCGCGGGTCTCCCTCCTCCTAAGCAAAACGCGAAAAACGTGCGTGTGAAATTTTGCGCTCGTGCACGTGTCGTGCACAGGCGACCCAGCGACGCGATCCCAGAAAGTTGAAATGTTTTCAGGTTTTCATCGCTGTCACTCGGATGAGGACCAATAAACGGAGGTTTCATTCACTGACCAATGAGCGGACAGGATGCTCCGCACACCTCCGAGCAAACATGGAGGAGAAGTTGATACTTGCCCATTAAATGATGGTATTCTCCGTTTCTTTCTCTGGTTTGTAATATGGGATGAACCTATTCTTGTTTTTTTTTTAATAAAGTAAAATTAGAAGTAAGATTTCACAAAACTCTTAGCAGCACCTTGTGAAACATCATATCTACTGCTTATTTATTTTATTTTTTTTAGCTCTGAACCGCTTAAATAACCTTAATTCCCTCCAACCTGACACAGCCAATCAAAACAACGGAAGATTCTCAATTTCACCAGGGAACAGAACACTTAGACGGCTTTGCCGCGAGTCGCCTCCCGTGTGTCGGGTAATAAAAGCGACAGCGACGAATTTCGCTGATTGCGGTCGTTTGTCGCCTCCCGTGTGTCGAGCCCATAACCGAGGAGCGCTGCTAACGATCTCCCTCTCACTGCAGTTAACCCCAGCTTTCCAGCTTCTTTTACTTGTTGCTCCATTAGTGCAAGTAAAGGTGAAACCTTGGCAACAAGCGGAGCCAGCTGGTATATTAAGCTTTTCCCAAATCCAGTTGGTAGCACTGCGCTAACATCGTTCTTTTGAAGAAAGGCCGTTAGCGCTTCTTCACGTTGAGGTTTTAAAGACATGTCCAAGTCATTTAGAACAGAGGAAAGAGCCGCGGCGAACTCCCTTTCAGACGCCATATTCGTTGTTTACGAGAAACTGAGCGTCGCGGGGTGTGTCGCACGCTGCTCAGTGATGATTGGTTCAGTTGGCATCCCCTGGAGGGTGGAGTTATTTTAATAGGAGAGTTACCAGAATCAGTCTCTGTGCTAGCCTAGTGAACGAGACCAAATTCTTGCTTTGCAAAGTTTGGTCTGGGCATGCTCCACTGGAACCTCCACAGCTCCTACCAGGACTCTGGCTGGCCAATCACAGCTCTCTAGAGGGGTTTCAAACACATAAAGAGCTGTGATTGGTCCATAATGGTGGGCCAATCATAGTGCTCTATCTGCATAGTGAACAAATCACAGAGCTTTATCCGCTTTGTGGGCCAATCAGGGCACTCTATATGCCTGGTGGGTGGGATGATGCAACAGAGTGAAACAAGATGGCGACAGCTCGTTTGAAACGGCTTTTACATCAACTTTGGATTATTAGAACGTGGGCTTCATTAGAATCAGGAGCAGATAGATGTATTTAAGTGCTTTTTTTTATTTTTTAGAAAAAATGATGTCTCCTTCTTCAACTGCGGACCGCCCCATTTACCGATGGCTGTTGCGGTTAGTATGTCACATTCATTGTCCAGTAGCATGCGGAGATCATTTGAAAGACAACGGTAGAACCCGCCCCACAGCCGAGAGTCGTCAGTGGTGCGTTGCCAGACTAAATAATACATTTATTTAGTCTGGCTTGCCAGGCTACCTCTGTGCAGAATTAAACAGAGAGGGTCTGACTGACCCTTACATAACCTTTTACAGTTTTTTTCGATTGCTAAAACACGTTTTTCAAAACTGTACGTTTCTTTCAAAACTGCACACACAAAACCCCAAACATAACACACAAATAGCTAAACCGTGGCTTCCCTTGGCAACAAAACCCTGCCACCACATATCGTAACATGTTCCCCAAATGGAACACATGTTTTCATTTGGTAAACACAGCCACATTTTCACATGACACACACACATACCACTCATCGCTTAAACACAAGTAGCCTTCGGGTGAACGCTACCAAGCATGGAGAGAACACTGAAGAGCAAAACTGAAAACACAATTGTCTAAAATTGTCTATAAATACATCTTTATCTCTTTTATTATTTTTATCATTTTATCTACATTTTAGTGTTTTTACATGATTATGTTTTCTTTTACTATCTTTATAATCACTTTTTATCAGTTACTTTTTATCATTATTAGCTTTTATTATTTTATATGTTATATATCTTAAATCCTCCAGTGTTTCCCCTGCGGAGCCCTCTGCCTTGGGGCCGGTGGTCAGGGGCGGCGGCGGCCAGGGCGCTCCCCGGGTAGTGCCCGGGCACTGGTGGGGGTTTCTGCCCTACGCCACTGGGCGTCATGGGCCGGTGTCTTGGCTGCTGCCGTGGATCTGTTGCTGCCAGGGCAGATGGCTCTGCTGATGATGTGTTGTTCATTACCTGACCCATCTGAACTCAGCCTATTGTTTCCTCTGGTGTTCACGAGTGTGTGTGTGTGTGTGCATGGACGAGTGTGCGGGTGATTGTATGTCCACTTTGGAAGTTGGGTGCGGGAGGGGAACTGTAGTTTTTAATTGTTTTATACTTGGGGAGGGGGGCTGGGATGGGAATGTGGGACCTATGGGGCCATTTTAATCTGTAAAGCACTTTGAGTTGCATTTTTTGTATGAAAAGTACTTTATAAATAAAGTTGATTTGATTTGATTTAAAGGGAACACAATGAATTATACACTGAATGTATGACAGTGCCCACTTTTCTCTGAGACAAACATTAGTCATCACACAAATTTTGAGACAAAACATTTTATTTTTACAGTTACAGTAACCACCTCCACCCCCTCTCCCATTCAAGCATAATCATGGGGCGTCATGCCGCCGGTCTCTGTCTGGCCAGAGGGCCTCATCAACATCACAGGCGATGTCCTCCTGGTCCAAACAGCGCTGGAAGTACCGCCTCGAGTGCCTCATGAAGCCCTGACAGGCCTCAAAGGCCACATCTCTACAAGCCTCCTCCGTGGCTTGGAGCGGTGGGACCTGGCTCTGTGGATTCCTTTCGTACACCTTCCACCTCCAGGCTGAGAAAAACTCCTCAGTGGGATTGAGGAAGGGGGAATAAGGTGGAAGGTATAAAATGGAAAACCGTGGGTGGTCCTGAAACCACTCATACACCTGGGTAGCCTTGTGGAAACTTACTTCTATGCTGCAGTCCCTGATTGCAAACTGCTCACCAGACATGAAAGTTTAGAGATTTGAATATTTGTGTGTTGTTGATTGAAGCTTTGAGAGTTTGTTTGACAAGTGTGTGTAAACGTGGAAATTGTGTGCTGTGTTTTGACAGCATGGTGATGTGAAATTGACATCAGAGTGTAAAGGAGGACAATCAGAGAGCTAATATGATAAGGAAATCTTAAGTAGTGATAAACTGAGTCAGGCGATTGGGAACTGAAGGTTGTGAAATTCGTGCCTCATTTTTGCTTTTTGAGTTTTAGCAATCGAAAAAAACTGTAAACAGGGCAGTGTGTGGCTCAAACAAGACAGCCTAACGAGCGCGCCGAGTCTCTGACATTAAGTTGGACTTTTCCACCTGATAACAGATTTGACTTTGTTGACTTGGCAGTTGTATTTAAAAGTCTGGGCCACTGGTCGTTAGCTTTCCTGATAAACAGTTTACATAATCAGACGGACTTTAGCTTTGCTCGGAATAAACTGCACAAACTATTCCTTTGCAGACCCTGGAAAAACCAACACGTGAACAGTGGCTTTAGAGACCAGACCGCGGGTCAGGCCCACCTGACTTCAGGTCACTTTGCTCTACTCATTCCCAAAACCAACTGTTCTGGGCTTTGATAAACAGTTCTTGTTCCTTAGCTCAGCAACCGACTGCACAAAGGAGCTGGTGGAAACACAGATACAGGTGACCTCTTGACCTTTACGGCCACTACAGTCCGTGGTGGTTTAGACCACCATACACTATCGTCGTAAATGATTAAACATTGTAGTGTATATCAATAAATGAATGCTTAACTGAGTTACAGAATAAATGAATAGTAGATAATGATAATGGAACAACATGACTGAAAATGGAAACAAAAGGGTGTACCATATGACCTTGAACCGAAAATGAATGAGGGAATACACACACCAAGACACGGGATGATGTGCCAGAATATGTGTAATGTATAATGATTAAGTAACTGAAAAAGCAAACTTGATGAGTTTACAGATGAGATAACGAACAACTGTGATTCGGAAAAGGGTAGAACGTCTTCTCCGGGTCAGGGATGAGGTCCTGCCCCAAGTGGAGGAGTTTAAGTATCTCGGGGTCTTGTTCACGAGTGAGGGAAAGCTGGAGCGTGAGATCGATAGGTGGATTGGTGCTGCGTCTGCAGTGATGCGGGCGTTGTACCGGTCTGTCGTGGTGAAGGGAGAGAGCTGAGTCAGAAGGTGAAGTTCTCCATTTACCGGTCGATCTACGTTCCTACCCTCACCTATGGTCACGAGCTTTGGGTAGTGACCGAAAGAACGAGATCACGGATACAAGCGGCCGAAATGAGTTTTCTCTGAAGAGCGGCTGGGCTCTCCCTTAGAGATAGGGTGAGAAGCTCGGTCATTCTGGAGGGGCTCGGAGTAGACCCGCTGCTCCTTCACACCAAGAGGAGCCAGTTGAGGTGGCTCAGGCATCTGGTCAGGATGCCTCCTGGACACCTCCCTGGTGAGGTTTTCCGGGCACGTCCAACCGGGAGGAGACCCAAGTGAAGACCCAGGACACGCTGGAGGGACTATGTCCCTCACCTGGCCAGGGAACGCTTTGGAATTCCCCCGGAGGAGCTGGCCCAAGTGGCTGGGGAGAGGGAAGTCTGGGACTCTCACCTTAGGCTACTGCCCCCGCGACCCGACTCCGGATAAGCAGATGAAAATGGATGGATGGACAAAACATGAAACATGACTACCATTAACTGAACTCATCAATTCACGAATATATTGCATGCAAACCCTGTAAGGAGATAAAAACCTGTCCGCTGTGCTTAAACAGGGAAAATTCCTGCATGTCCTCCCCGACCCACGGGAAGAGCACGCAGCACAGAGCGAGCATGCGAGGCCAGCCCCAGGACATTGTTGACATTCATGTCCTCATCAATCATCAAAATAAAAACACACAAAACAACAAAAACACATGAAAATGAGCAGGTGACAAGTGTGATGAATAACGAATAATTAGCCTCAGTGAAGATGTAATGAAACAGTGTAGAGTCCATAAAAACCAAAACCCATTCACTTTAAAAGGAAGCAATGGCTTGAGACTCAACAATGCATCTATCAAAGTCCTGATTGTAGTTTTATGATAAGAGAATCAAACGAAAAGAACAAGGTCAGCATCCATGTCGTCGTTGGAGGTCTCCTGCTTGAGGAGGGCTTTTTGTGGACAAGTGTCCTTTGTTCATCAGCAAAGCAAAAGCATAGATCCTCGGCTCGGTCCTCCCCACTAGCTTGATTGGAAGTAACAGGGAGTCCACAGGCGCTGCTTCAGCTAGTAGCGTTCAAGTCCCTTCTCTGTTATGGGCAGCAAGTGTCGCCGACTTGATCCTTCCCACGGTGAGCAAAACGCAGCATGTCAACAAGAAACACTAGAATCAGCGTGCCAGTTGTCTATAAACCTATTTCCACAAAACTCTCTGAAATTTAGACCCACAGACACGGCATCCATCTCCACATTCACACCCCTGCACTAAAGTAAAGGTTTCATTTGCTGACAAGGCATGCAATGATTTACTCAAGCACTCATGGGTTACTGGTACAAGCAAAGCTTACCCGATTACCTTGATAATTAGGAATAATGCAAATGTCTGCTTGGTAAAATGACCTGAAATGAGCCTTAAAACTGAATATAAAAAACAAAATTCATTCAGCAAATTTGATCTAAACTCAAACAAAATCGCCTTTTCTGTTCTTTAACCTTCGAAAACACATTCAGAAACCCCTTCATCCACACACTCTCACAGCTGTGCACGTGCTAATCCATAACAGTAACAGAACATGGCATCCAGCATCCACCAGGTGTTGTGCCTCACCTGAAGTGGAGCAGTAACAGTCGTGGTTCTGTTATCACAGTGCTGTTAGAGACTTTTAACACAAACAGGAACACAAGTGTTTGTCCTATCTGTGTGTGAAACCCAAGATTATACATTACACTCACATGTTGAGTCGCCTAGATCAGGGGTGTCAAACATACGGCCCGCGGGCCAGATCCGGCCCGCAAACTGGTTAAATCCGGCCCGCGAGACGGTTGTGTAAACTTTATTTTCATTGTTTACAATGTAGAGTGAAAATAAACTTAGCTTTCTCTGTAATGAGTATAACTAAAACAAAGCTGCGCTCAAGGCTCACACAAGAACTTGAATCCCATCCTGAAGTTGGCCGCCACTCAGGATGTGACTCCTGATGTTGATGTGCCGGTGAAAGCTAAAAGATGTAAAGTAAAATGAGTCAAATATACTTTAAGTGCTGCATGAAACTGATGTAGCCATGTGATCTGTAAGCTCTTTGAATCACTAAGCAATGTTTATTTATTTATTGATTTTTTTTAGTTTTTTCAAATTTTCAAGTACACTTCAGGTGTTGTACTTGTACTACGCTGTCCTCAGGCTCCAGCCTTGTTTTATATTGATTGTATTAAAACAAAGAAAACAATCTGAAGTTGGTTTTAATTTACCGGTCCGGCCCACTTGGGACTAGATTTCCCTCGATGTGACCCCTGAGCTAAAATGAGTTTGACACCGCTGGCCTAGATCATCTGCAGCTCCGAATCCTCTGCATATAACGAATGTAGCATTATGATCTGTATCATCGTCATCGATGTGCCATAAGCACTTTTCCGGAAACATGTTAGCTCTGGGCTCGTTATTGGTAGTTTACCAGGAACACACACACGCTGTATTCAGTTGGGATTTACCTCTTTGTAATTTCAGATCCACCTGACCCTTCTGGCCCACATAAAGGCTTCAGGTACACCTTAAAACTATGACCTCATCTACAGAATCCTCCCCGAGGACAATTAAAACAAAACCAGTACTACCCAGGAACTGATTCAAAGTTTAAAAAATAAAGTTTTAAAACTGGAACAAAAGTAATCAAACAGCAGCTAAGTGACACGGTCATTGTGCGGTTGTTGTGACTGGTCAAGTCTTTGCATCTGCAGGAGTGACTGTAATGATGTGAATGCAGGTATGGAAACCAGTCTAGGGTGTAGAGTAGTTGCATTTCACTCATTTTACTCACGTCACAAAAATAAACAATAATGAACACGAGTCGGCTTCTAGACCTGCAGAAAGAGACGCACCTCACCGATGTGGCCGGCGAGCACTCCGCTGTTTCTGCGGTCGGTAGATCTTTTAGAACTGCAGTTCAAAGGTCACTCATAGGGTGAATATATATGAAGCCAGGTAGCAGTTTCTCTTTAGGATTGAGAGGAGATGCAGGAAGATAATAAACAGGCAGGACAGAAAAACAGTCAAATAAAAACAAGTTAGTTTTTGTACCTGCTGGTTGCAACAAACAGACACCATTGAAGGTAATCAGAAGTGAGGAACAGAAAATGAAATAATTATTTTAATGTTTAGAGCAGCAGGAACTCCGAGAGGCTGCAGGCGCATCAGTGAGTTAGCGGCTGCTGCGCAGGGGGAGGGGGGAGGGGGGAGAGGGCTGAAGCAGAAACTACCGTTGTTAAAAGAAATGTGTTTAACTTTGAAAATGTGGGCGCAATTTTAACTGTCAAAAACTCCAGCGACCCCCACCCCCACAGACGTGGGTCACCTGAGACCTTTTTACTTCCCCAGGTTGTCTCCCTCCAGACGTTGGAGGAGACGTAGACCCAGAACTCCCAGGAAGGTTTCTAATTCCTCTCTGAGGATGAGGAAGTCTGAGTTTCTTTGTCAGACCTGGTGCCCTCATGCCCCTGCCCTGGATAACCTGAAGAACACGGAGGCATAGAAGAACGAGACCAAAACTAGTGAGATGTTCAAGCTTGAGTGTTGGCATCACTAATAGCATTTAAAATGGCACGGCCTCTGAGTTATCGAGGCTTCAAGGCTTTTATTCATTAGAGAACAAATATTTCATCACAAACACTGTCAAATGTCAATGTTCACCACACAGGTTCAGAAACACAGTCACGTTTGAAAAAGGCAAAAACTATCAGTTTATTTTGTTTGATGAGAAAATAAAAGTTAGAGTCAAGGCAAAACTTCTGATTCAGACAAAAGTGAGGAGTTTGGTTCTTCTGGAAGCAGGCAAGGTGGCAGCAAACCAAAGGTGTTCCAGGTCTGCTCCTCCCATCCAGAACCCAGACCTCACTGGTTCTTTCTGCAGCCGTCTGATTGGCTGAGAGAAACATCACCAGGTGATTCTTATATCAGGTGATTGATTACAGTGAAGCAAATCCAGATAGTTCAAAGCATAACTAAAGAATAATCCATCGGATTAGAAACAAAAACATCCACCTGATGACCAACAGAAACCTACAGTGATGAGAAAACGTCACGCTCTGCTTTAAGGGAAGTAAAAAACTGGGCTGTTTTATGGCTCTGAGGAAACCTCGACTCACGTTGGAGGAAAGCCAACTTCCTTTTACAAACAGCTAAATGAAGATCTGACCCAGAGCAGCAGCGCTGGGCCAGGACTTTCAGGCTGGGAACGTCATGGAGCTGCCTTCGTGGAAGAAGGTGAAGTGGTGGAAGTACGTCTTCATCCCTGTCCTCCTGCTGCTGCCCTGGATCTACAGGTAGGTTCAGATTAACAGAACGTGGTCAGCATGCTCGAGCTTTCAAAAGTCCCGTCTAGTTGGATTATTAAAAAGGTTGTTTATCAAATGGAGATGATTTATGATTAATGCATGCTTCTGCTCTGATTTTCATCAAAAATAAAACCTTAGACCCATGCTGGTGTGTTAGAAGGTTAGAACAGGTTACTTGTGAGTGTTTCATAATTATACAGTAAATTTAAATAAATAGTTTTTTAATTATTCCTGAAATGAGGTGGAAGTTTATTTAAACGAGGCCTATTGCTGGATCCATGGACGTAATTTTTTTTTTGGGGGGGGGGGACATCCCCCCCCCCCCCACACACACACACACTTTTTCCAAAGTCAAGTTTTGACCCCTGCACTTTTTACCATCCAGAAGCAATATTACTTTATATTAAATTGACACTGGCTGAGCTCTAGGACCAAGCGGAAAACAACTGTTTGTGTTGAAGCCTGTTTCCCATTAGAGCATACTGTAAAGATACCCCCCCCCCCCTCCCGTGTCCCCCCCACTTCTAAAGTGAAAATTACGTCCATGGCTGGATCGATGGCTGCGCCACCGCTCCGGTCCTTTTTGCTGCCCTCCACACTTTGAAATCAAGATGTCTTCCTTGTAGGATATTTGTAGTTGCACCTGTTGGTAGAGAAAAACGCCCTGGCACATGTAGACATCCAGGTGCTTCACGTGGTACGCCCGGAATGCCGAGGCGGGAAACCAGGAAAATAATTGACATCTTTTATTTTTGTGTCTGATTTCGAACACGCAGCACAAGGTGAGTGAAAAGGACCAAAACCACAAGCAGAACAATAACGTAGTGATGTGTCCGTCGCGAACGAGCCGGCTCTTTGAGGTGAACGACGGGAGCCGGCTCGTCATTGGGAGCCGTGCCCCCCCCCTGCCTTGGTGAAAGCTGCAGGCGATTGGTCAACATGTGTAACTGCGTGTCCAGACTGTCCACACACAGAGCAGTAGGGGCGGGGAAGAGGGAGGATCAGACTCAGACACACAGCAGAGCACATGCGGGCGGAGGGAGACGAGAGGAGAGGAGGAGGAAAAAGGCGAGAGGGAGGAGAGTGCAACGAAGACGGTGAGAAAATGAGCGCCAGCAGTCGGAAAGTGGAGATTTCTTAAAGTGTTCAGTTATTAAATCCACAGATATGATAAATATTTGATATATTGCATTTTTTTTACATTAGTAAATCATTTTAGTTTTGCATCATTTTGGTGATAAGTGTACTCTACCCAACAGACAATCTGAGGAGCCACTTGGGAGCCGGAAGAGCCGGCTCTCTAAAAAGAGCCGGAATTCCCATCACTAAAGGGGTTTCCACATCTACATCGTTGTGCCGCCACCTATAAACTCCCACCCCTTTTCCACGGATCAGAACTCCTCCAGCCTGATCGTTTTGTTTTCATCTCGAAATCAAACACTTGACATGATACTGATGAACCAAACCAGTCTCTTGATCTTCCTGCCTCCTGTCAACCATTCCTTTATGCTCCCGTTTGAGCTGCTTTATGTCCAGACACCTCTTCAAATCCACACTCAAACTGTTCCAAAGCTCCACCTCACACAGAAACACAGAATCTCCTCCTTGGTACGCCACTTACGGATTTTAAGTGGACTACAACCGCTTAAACGATATGCACCTTCTCTGTCAGTGAACACGTTTTGAATTGGTCCCGGTGGCTAATTATTTTCAGCTCTATGTGCCGTCTGATTTTCCATAAGATCTGTAAACTTTAATATTCCATGTTGTGAAAGTAGGGAATGTGTGTGATCCTTATAACCCACTTTATGAATGATCCCAACCAGCTTTTTCTGAAGAATAACCAGTGAGGTTATTATCCCAAATCTCTGCACAGTAAATGAGGTAAAATTAGTAAAGAATGTGGAGTGATGGGCGATCTAAAGCCTGGTAAGATTTATTTAAAGGTGTGGAACACTGAAACCCATTTTTATTGATTATTTCTGATGCTAACGGGTCACTGAGTGTTTCCTGCAGGCTGAACATGAAAATAGGTGTAGGAGACCACACCTATCTCCTAACTTTTGATAGAAAACAGACAGATTAGAAAATCCTGACAGATATACGTCACACTGTCACTAACATTCATGGACTCACCCATCTGGACTCACGACGGGGAAGGCTGTTGTTGGTTTGGCGTCCAGGAAACAGCAGAGAACGTCTCTGCTAGTAGAAGCTAACTGTTAGCATTAGCGGTGGGTTAGAGTGTAACCCCGGGTTTCCACCAGAGCCGTCGGCAGCACGTTACTGCAGCAGCACGTCTTGCTCGCGTAAACTGCTGCTTGGCCCTTCCCACGAGACGCGAAGCAGCAGGGGAGCAGCTGTCACCGACCGAGCACGAAGTCACACGAGTGACTTCGTCAGTAAACACAACAACAAGCAGGAGAAAACTACAACATGGTTTGTGTTTTATGTTCTGTCCGTTTTATAATCGCCAATACGAACCTGAAAAACAAAGGAGACCGCTAGCTAGCTGATAACTTCTCACGGGGACGCACAGTTAGTAACCTTTTTTTAAAAGTAAAGCAACCGGAAGGCAGTACGTTCTTTATTCTGAAAATCTCGGGAGCTTCGCTCCGTTTCCGCATCCAATTTCCTGTCTTTCCTTCCCCAAAAATGTCGAACTTGACCCGTTTCAGAGGCGTCGCGCGTAGAAAATAGAACCGGCGCGTAAAGGCCGCGACATGCTGCTCCTGAGACGCGGCCGACTCGCGCTGCTGACGGCTGCCGGCGGCTCCAGTGGAAAAGGTTCTGTTGACCACAGCGGTTCCTATCAGCAGCTATGACGTGCTGCTGACGGCTCCCGTGGAAAGCCGGGGTAACCCTGTGTTAGCTAAACAGGATAAGATTTAGATTTCATCAAATGAAAGTGCTTCTGTCCTAAATAAACAAATTAATGAATGAAAAAGTTTTATTTTCAGGTTTTGTATTTATTACAAATGTTATAAACATTTTGATCTTCTTTTGGTGGCTTTTACCATTTCTGTGAGTTTGTTTGGGTGGTTTTAGTTTGAGCGATGCATTCAGAATTCAAATCGCCCTCTCCAGTTTTACACATTCACGCATTTATGCACGTTTTTGTTTTTGTTTCAATTCTTCAGGTTTTATTGGAACGTGTCGCCTCTGAAACTGCCTCCTCACAAAGGCGCCACTCGGGTGCCAGAGCTGCCAGGGCGAGCCAAGCATCCTGCAGGAAGTACAGGTCTGCTACTTCAAACCTTTTATCAGCCTGTGGAAATGCTGCTGAGAACCAGGGCGTGGTCGCTGCGAGGGGTTGAAAATCACATTTGATGGATTTAGCTTATTTCCTGCAGTTCTGCGAGGAGAACCAGCATCTCTTGTGAGGGTCAGAGGCACAAAAACCCTGCTGATATCTGCTTATCTGGAGCACCAGACCAATAAAAAGAAGGTAAGATCAACTGCAGAATAACTTGCATTCCAAATGTTGTCCCGTTTTTCTGTTTCGAATCAAAATCTAAGCAGAACAACAAGAAAACACAGACCGGTAGAGAACACAAGGTTGTCTCCATCTTTTGATGCAACAATTAGGTTTTTTTAAACATTTATTTTTGGAAAACAAGTTGTCAGGATTTGTCATAAATCTGCAGCACAAACATAAGAATGTGTTTGCCTTGCACCAGGTGCGTGTGATTTCTATAGCGCTGCGGAGCGAGAAGGCGGCGTTTCGCTGCCATCTTCTCTGTCGGGGGAAGCTGCTCATCTCCGATGGCGCCATCGACTTCCATAAAGATCACTTTGGCTTTCCCTATGGGACGGCTGACATCATGTGTCCCCTTCCTCCAGGCTGTGAGACGCCAACTAATATCAGTCTCACCTCAGCTGGATCCAAACCTGAAGGTACTGAAGCGCTCCAGATGTTCCGGAAGCTGCTTTCTTTTCCTCCATAAGTAGAAAAAAGTCAGCTGTCGGACATTTCTGCAGGAATCTCATCAGGTTGTTGATCTTCTGTGATGCAAACAGCGGAAGTCAGGAGCGGCTGAATACAATCTGAATTCCTTATCAGAGCAGAGGTTTACAGTAAAACTGGCTTTGGTCAAAACATCAGTCATTCACCCATTCACACACTGGTGGTGATGAGCTACATTGTAGCCACAGCTGCAGCTTTGTGATTGGCCATTTTCAACCAACCGCAAATTTTATTTATGCTTTATGCTTGCTTAGTATGAGGATTGCTGTATAGTCACTGACACTAGTCAGTGACTTGATGCAACCTGCTGGGTTCCTTATATAGGAAACCTTATTTCTGATTGGGTTAATGAACTGACCTGAATTGGAATGTTTATGTGAAGCGCCTTGAGACGACTCTTGTCGTGATTTGGCGCTTTATAAATAAACTTGAATTGAATTGAATGGTTCTTGACGATTCTCCTCTCCACATCCGTAAATGCCAGCAGGGCCGGCTTTGCCAACAGGCGACACAGGCGGCCGCCTGGGGCGCCATCTGATGGATAGGGCACAAAATAAAAAAATAAAAAAAAGTTTATTAAATTTATGTTTGTAATATGAAATGCACTCTCTACATACTCAAAATTCCCCTCTGAAATGACATGAAATTAAAACATCAATATTTAAATTCTAATGATCTGGCTGCATGACGAGCTCCCGCTTGGGCCACCGCTCCGATGCATTTGACCGTTAAGGGTGCCGTAGATCACGTGCGTGGGTAGCGCTGTAGGACATCCTGTTGTCGTCGCGTTTAAACTTTTGGTATTTTACGATGAAAAGAACACCTAAGACATCGGGATCAGCATTCCCAAAGCGAAGGAAGGAGGAAGAATAAAAACGGGCCCAAAGCAGAGGTATGTAGACTATAAATTTGTTTATGATATTATGAATGAAATGTGCGTTAAATGGAAGAACATCAAGATGCGATTGACTTTTTGCATAACAGCAGGTTTGATTTCACACAAGTGTGATTTGGCGTGTGTGTGTGTGTGTGTGTGTGTGTGTGTGTGTGTGTGTGTGTGTGTGTGTGTGTGTGTGTGTGTGTGTGTGTGTGTGTGTGTGTGTGTGTGTGTGTGTGTGTGTGTGTGTGTGTGTGTGTGTGTGTGTGTGTGTGTGTGTGTGTGTGTGTGTGTGTGTGTGTGTGTGTGTGTGTGTGTGTGTGTGTGTGTGTGTGTGTGTGTGTGTGTGTGTGTGTGTGTGTGTGTGTGTGTGTGTGTGTGTGTGTGTGTGTGTGTGTGTGTGTGTGTGTGTGTGTGTGTGTGTGTGTGTGTGTGTGTGTGTGTGTGTGTGTGTGTGTGTGTGTGTGTGTGTGTGTGTGTGTGTGTGTGTGTGTGTGTGTGTGTGTGTGTGTGTGTGTGTGTGTGTGTGTGTGTGTGTGTGTGTGTGTGTGTGTGTGTGTGTGTGTGTGTGTGTGTGTGTGTGTGTGTGTGTGTGTGTGTGTGTGTGTGTGTGTGTGTGTGTGTGTGTGTGTGTGTGTGTGTGTGTGTGTGTGTGTGTGTGTGTGTGTGTGTGTGTTGTGTGTGTTCTCACAGAGGAAGAACCCAACACCAGCAGACTCAGTGCTCCAATCCAACAGTCTGAAGAGACATCATCAGCTTCAACAGATGTGTGTGAACATGTAGGAGCTGCTGGCCCCATGGATCCTGCTGACTGGCCACAGCAGTTGAACAAATTGGGAAGTAGAACTTTCTTTATGATGACACTGATATTTGAGTTTTGCTTTTGATTGCACAGTTTAATGCTGCTTTTGATTTTGCATCCCCCCCCCCCCCCCCCAATGACATTTGCACAACATTTTGAGTTGTTGGTTATTGTAACATTCTCACTCAGGTTACTTATCTTTCAAGCTTACATTTAATCTTCAGGCTGTTGACTTTAAAGAGTTGCTGTGGGCCGGCTCTAGGTAATTTGGTGCCCAAGGCGAGACTGCCCATTTGCCCCCGCCCCCCCGTGCCCGCACGCCTCTCACCCAAACCCAAATCCACCCACCCACCACACATTGGAAAAAGCAACTCCACAGTTACTCCTTGGTTACTATTTTTTATTTTAAATATTCCCACAGCAACTCTTTAACGTCAACAGCCTGAAGAATAAATGTAAGCACGAAAGATAAGTAACTTGAGAATATTACAATAATCAACAACTCAAAATGTTGGGCAAATGTCATGGGGGGGGGGGGGGGGGAATGCAAAATCAAAAGCAGCATTAAACTGTAAAATCAAAAGCAAAACTCAAATATCAGTGTCATCATAAAGAAAGTTCTACTTCCCATTTTGTTCAACTGCTGTGGCCAGTCAGCAGGATCCATGGGGCCAGCAGCTCCTACATGTTCACACACACCTGTTGAAGCTGATGATGATGTCTATTCAGGCTGTTGGATTGGAGCACCGAGTCTGCTGGTGTTGGGTTCTTCTTCTGTGAGAAAATAAACACACGCACACACGCACACACACACACACACACACACACACACACACACACACACACACACACACACACCTTAACCCTCTGATGCATGAATTAAGAACAGCGCCACTTTCACCTTCAGTATTCCTCAGCCATGTGCAGTGATGCTTTTCATTATTTTTAATGTTACTGGACTTTTTATTTTATTGATCTTTTTTTAATCTGTTCTATGAAAACATGAATAAAATGATCAAAAACAGGTGGAAGTGAGCGCATCCATGGGGAATGGTTGAAAAAACGTTTGTCTCACTCTCAGGTGCTCTTCAGCATCAAATAAATTGTAGGATGAGGAAGAAGAACCGGTGATCTGAGGCACTCTGAGGTTTTCATTTATTAAACAATGAAACACCGACGCGTTGCCGGCGGCAGCGGGGGAGTCCCCGCCACAGCCACGGCGGTGCCGCCCGCCCGATGTGTCGGACAAAGTTGAAATTTTGCTCCACCCACACCTAACGTTCTTCTGATATGCAAATATTATATTCATATTGTATGCGCACTTAAAACTTGAATCGAAGTTCATAAAAAGGCTGCAATCATGCTCGAAAAAAACGGTACAAAATAAATCTTACATTCTTCATCTTCACAGTGAGACTCAACAGGTGTAGAAGACAGTCCCGCCCCCGTGGTGTCAACAGGTGCCTGTGTGGCTGCAGATATTGTCTCACTGCATCTGGACACGACGATTCAAAAGTAAAATTAATTGGTTAAAGTTGTGAGATACTGTATTGTGTATGTAAACAGCTAGCGAGGGTCCGTCCGTGGACCGTGCGTGGCAGGAGAGGCAGTTAGCTACAATGCTAACGCAAAAAGTTCCTTTGCCAAATGTATAAAGTCTACATACCTCTGCTTTGGGCCCGTTTTTATTCTTCCTCCTTCCTTCGCTTTGGGAATGCTGATCCCGATGGCTTAGGTGTTCTTTTCATCGTAAAATACCAAAAGTTTAAATGCGACGACAACAGGATGTCCTACAGCGCTACCCACGCACGTGATCTACGGCACCCTTAACGGTCAAATGCATCGGAGCGGTGGCCCAAGCGGGAGCTCGTCATGCAGCCAGATCATTAGAATTTAAATGTTGATGTTTTAATTTCATGTCATTTCAGAGGGGCATTTTGAGTATGTAGAGAGTGCATTTCATATTACAAACACAAATTTAATTTTGCGCCCTATCCATCAGATGGCGCCCCAGGCGGCCGCCTGTGTCGCCTGTTGGCAAAGCCGGCCCTGATGCAAAGGGTTCTACAATTAAGATGTCAGCTCAATTCCAGATAACTGGTAAATAAAACTTTTATTCTAAACGACTTTTTTAAAACGCATCAATCATGTTCTTGTGTGAAACGTGGATCCAGGGAGAGTTTGTGCCATTTTCTGAACTTATTCCTCCAAACTGCTCTTCTTTGAATACCCGTCAGACTTCGGGGAGGGGTGGAGGGTTGGCTACAGACTCTACAGGAACTGTTGTCACAAACTACCTCAGCCTGGTACCTTCTGACGAGGCTGAAGATAGCTTCAGATTCCAGCTTCCCATTTGGGAAACGGCTAAAGGACCATTACACCCAATTTTTCTCCACTCTGACCATCTTAAATCTGCTCTAGCTCAAAAACAACAACAGCCACACTGTTCAAACCTGTTCTAGATTATTATAAAATAAAAGCAGATGGCATACAACCTTGTTTGGGATTTGTGAAACCTTTCCCTGATTTGTGAAACTTAAAAAGCCTTAAAAAATCGGTCTGCGCATGCCCCATAGTAGCACATGTCAACGAGCATGGATAGTCCGACTATCTTGAAAGTAGGCCTCCAAAACAATTCCTCCGCTCCTCCATTGTTCTAACGGCGTAGTCTTTTTCTCCCGGGCCGGCTCTCAGACAGGAACTCCGTCATATTACCGTAATGTATCGTACACCTCTGAAAGGCGCGGAGTGTCACCTTTCTGAAACCAGGACTGAGGCAGTGGGAAAGAATGAGCATGGTAAGGTGGATGAGAGGTAAGACAATCTGAGTCACTGAAAGATATCTGCAAGAAAAAGATTTTTTGTATGTCTTTGGGAATGGAGAAATATATAATGCCTGAAAAATTCTTTTTTTTTTTTTGCAGCGAAAAAGCGGAACTTCTCATGAAACTGAAAACAAATGGAGAGACGTTCAATTATCTGAAGTTCTCTGGAATGTGGGAGAAAAAAAGTTTGAGGCTGAATATTTATGCTTGTTTTTAATTAAGACACGCAAACATTAAAGTAATTTTTGCATAGTTGTGGCTGTTGTGTAACTGTGCTGCATGTCACCGAAAAAGTACAATATGTGTTGAAGTTTCACAAATCAGGGAAAGGTTTCACAAATCCCAAACAAGGTTGTATGCAATCTGCTATTATTGTAGAATAATCTAGAACAGGTTTGAACCGTGTGGCTGTTGTAGTTTTTGAGCTAGAGCAGATTAAAGATGATCAGAGTAGAGAAAAACTGGGTGTAATGGCCCTTTAGCCGTTTCCCGAATGGGAAGCTGGAATCGGAAGCTAACTTCAGCCTCGTAACCTTCTGTACTCCAACTCTTTGAGCTTCGCTGCCTCCGACAGTGCTTTGTGCCCTCATCTACCGCCCTCCCAAAATGAACAATAACTTTACTAGAGAGTTCTCTGATTTTGTAGCCGGAGTGGCTCTTGAGTATGATATGTTTTTGATTGTTGGTGATGTTAATATTCATTTATGTTGTGAGGCCAAATCCTTGGTTAAGGAGTTTTTAAAGATCATTGACTCATTTAACCTAGTTCAGTGGGTCACTGGTCCAACTCGTGAAAAAGGTCATACGCTGGATTTAGTTGTCGCCAGTGGCGGTTCTACATGGAATTACTCCCCGGGCGAGGCCCCCTTTGAGCCCCCCCCCAAACACACACACACACACACACACACACACACACACCACCCCACCTGCACGAACACACGCATGTTTTCTACAAACAGGCATGTTTTATTAGAACGACTATTGAACATTCAAGTTGCACATATTTACATTAATTACGATGAAGTTGTCAGAATGTAAAGCAATATACATCATATACTGTATCAAAATATATAGAATCAAAAATACGAAAACAAACAATAACTAAATATTAAGAATATATGAACATAATATATAATAAATATTCTAAATAGCAAAAATATTTCACACATAACAAACTAAAGATAATCACTACAGCACTGTACTTAGAACAGAAAACACAAACTAAATTTAAAACCACAAACTCGTTTTGTTTTTCCTTTTTTTTATTCGGCCATTTCACACAATTCAGAAAAACCTGAAAGAATGATAGGCCTGTGTTTATGATATTATGAATGAAATGTGCGTTAAATGGAAGAACATCAAGATGCGATTGACTTTTTGCATAACAGCAGGTTTGATTTCACGTGTGTGTGTGTGTGTGTGTGTGTGTGTGTGTGTGTGTGTGTGTGTGTGTGTGTGTGTGTGTGTGTGTGTGTGTGTGTGTGTGTGTGTGTGTGTGTGTGTGTGTGTGTGTGTGTGTGTGTGTGTGTGTGTGTGTGTGTGTGTGTGTGTGTGTGTGTGTGTGTGTGTGTGTGTGTGTGTGTGTGTGTGTGTGTGTGTGTGTGTGTGTGTGTGTGTGTGTGTGTGTGTGTGTGTGTGTGTGTGTGTGTGTGTGTGTGTGTGTGTGTGTGTGTGTGTCACATTTTGTATCACCACCCTTAAAGACATCTAAAATGATTTCTTATGTTTCTTTGTTTCCTTTAGAACTGGATCAACTTGGTCCTGGATTTCTGGAGATCCAGAACCAAAAGAGCGTTACGGACTCTTTTCGTTACAACTTCACCGTCTGTTTCTCTGCCATGTATAATTTCACCAACGTGCTGCAGGTATCATCACATTTCCTTTATCGAGCTAAACTAACACACATGTAAACACTCTGACCTTCCATGGGTTCAGGGTTGTGCTTTGTTTTACTGCACATTGTTTTGCATTTTTCTTTCATTCGGCCTGTTAGGTTTTGCAGAGTTTCCTCCTGCGAGCAGCACCACCAACAAACCCAGACTCGCTCCTTTATGGCATCTTGGTTCTTAACTGTTTAAGTGTTTTGAATTGAATTTCCTGTTTTGTATTTAATGTTTTGCAGCTGGTGCAGAGTCTGGAGATGCTTCAGCTACTGGGAGTGAACAGAGTTGTGTTGTACAAGACCAACTGCAGCGCTGATACCCAACGTGTTCTGGACTCCTACACAGAAAAAGGTTGAGTCCATCCAGAGTTGTTGCCCTCTTATGCTGCAGACTACCACATCAGAGTGTTGGTGAGGTAGTCTGCAGCAGCCAGGTGGACATCCACTCCAAAAGCTCCTGTGGGAGAGGCACCAGTAGACCAGGAAGATGATTGTGTCCTGCTCTTCACTTCCTTTGAACGTGGTTTAGAAAAATCCTCTCCATATTTTTCACCTGGCCAAAAGCGGTCGGGCTCCCTAGGGAGCGCCTTCTTGTGGACCAGAACAATAAAGGTGGTGCTGCATAGACACGGGTGATCTGCAACACCTGGTGCTCATGACGCGTCGGTCTCTGGCGCTTCCCAGCTAGACCGTCGCTTGCCAAAGCAAAATAGATTAGCTTTGCGTGTTGGTCTAGCAACGCTCCACTGCAACCTCCGCAGCCCGGGCCATTATTATGGCTGGCCAATCACAGCGCATTTATTTATAAAAACTGTACGGACTGCCATGTTAACTGACATCCAATCACAGCGCTCTGTTGGTGGGTGGGATGTTAGTGATAAAACAAAGATGGCGACGACCTGCTTGAAATGGCTTTGGCATCAACTTTGGACTGTTTAAACTTGGGTTTTTCTTTGAGTCGAGAGCAGATCGAGGTTCTAAAGTTTATTTAGAGTTTCTTTTTTATAGAAACTGAAACAAAAAGCACAGCAGACTAAAATGGTATAAATGGTAAAACTCTGTGCTCTTCTGTCATCAGGTTTAGTTGAGGTGATCCCTTGGTCTCTATCAAAGTATCTGAACGTATCTCGAAGAGCGTTCCCCAACAAAAGCCCTGGTGACCTCCACTACTTCGGTCAGATTGCTGCTCTCAATGACTTCCTGTACAGATACAGGTACCGGTCCAGATACGTGGCTCTGCACGATGTGGACGAGCTCATCCTGCCTCAGTCTGTCGACAGGTAGGCTTTTTGTCAGTTTGCAACTGTCACAGTTGGCTGAAAACTTCCCGAGAGTCACAGATTAGATCTTAGACACATCGTAACAGGACAGAGTGGTTTAAGGCGTCATGTCTTGCAATTTTCTTGACTTCTTAAATACATTTTCTTCAGATGGTTGGAGTTGTTGCCTCTGTTGGAGAAGACTCTTGGTGCTGACAAGTGTTACCAGTTTGAGAACCACTGGTTTCCTGTTGAGTTTGAGCTGCCGCCTCCAAAGAGCCAGACTCTTCCCCGACAGGACCAGTGGAAGAACATTTCAGGTGTGAACATCCTGACTCACCTGTACAGAGAGCCTCCACCTACCAAACCCACATTTAACAACTTCAAGATCATCGTCAACCCCCGAGCTGTGTCCAGGGTCACTGTCCACGGAGCGCTGAACTCCGTTAAAGGCTGCGTCTGGGTCGACAGGAACGTGGCTCACATGTACCACGTGAGGTAGGTGGTCTTTCAACTTTAACGCCATTTGTTGGTTGTTTTAAAACGAGCAACTGTTGTTGGTCTTTAAAGGTGTATGGAAAACTTAAAATCGCTCCACAATAGAGTAGACGCATTTATTTAAACACTTTACCTTCAATTTACCTTTGAGAACGGGTCAATGCAGACCTTCAATATACAGAAATATAATAATGATGATGATGATGGAGTAGAGCCACGCTGAAAGCGATGTTTCAAGAACTAAAGGAGCTGATCCACTGGATTATTAGACCGGATTGGTGGTCCAAAGGGGGACCACAGGGTTAGGGTTGGGCTCTCCTGAGCCTCCCTGGTAAAGTCTGTTCAGGGGATCTGGAGAGGAGGCTTGTTGTGGATTTGGAGCAGTTTAACCGTGTGCTTGAGGAACCGTGTGGGGAGTATTCTGGGAGTGTGGGGTACCAGGCCCCCTCATGTGGGCTCTTATTGACCGTTTGCGCCGACGTCACCTAATCACGTGGGTCCACCATGGTGGACGGCAAAAGCATGTAAACAGTGAGCAACACGAGTACTAAACAAAGGGAAAAGTAAGAGCCTGAAATAGTTTTTGCGATCAAAACAAAAATAAAACTCCTCCAGCATTCCTTCCACTAGTTCATGCCCAGTTCAGTTATCAGAAGAAGTAGCGCATCTAGCGGTATGCTAACTAGCTTACCAATGTTGGCTTACGTTTTCTCTGCAGCTGTTCACCGATGTAAACATGTTGCTGACTTTGCCTAAATTCACCCCTCTGGATTTATAACTTTATGTTGTAAACAGCGTTTCACTTTACACCAAAGCTGATTGTTAAAAAGTCCGGATCCCTACCAGCTTCTGTTGCTGGTACCGGGTTCAGCTGCTGCTCTCACACCGGAATGAGAAGATCTCTGAACGCCGACGCTCATACAAATAAATAAATAACGTCATTTTAACACACGTAATCATACATCGGAGCTATAATATTGTTAATAATTGTCTCGCTTTACACTAGAGTGGTGAAATACCCGTCCATCAGGATCATCAATAACTAGCATAAACACATCACATTTGTCCCTGTCCCTGTCTTCCTCGTGAAATAAATGAACGTTAATCTTACCCGCTAAAAACATGTTTGCTGCTAATCTGAGGCCTGCTAGTCCGCTTGATTGATCGCTGCAGTTCATCTCCGTCCTCAGTCTCCATCAGAGTTATTAAAAAGAAAAAACGAGTTGAGTTCACGTCCTTGTCTGTTAGTGCAGCCGACCACGCAGCAAGCTAAAACCATTTTAATGTTAAATCAACTCAATAAAAGCCATAAAAGGCTACAAACTGGCTTGTTTTGATTAGCTTCACTGGAGTTTCTACGGGTGTAAACTGTCTTTTTGCCATCCATCATGGCGAAGGGGGCGGTCTCATGATTGGCGTGACGTCACGTGCAAAGGGTCAATATGGCATTTCCACGTGGGTCAGCTCGGTCTGGTCTTGATTATTGCGTTTGTGTGTTATTTACATCGGCCTTGTTCGTGCGTTGGTCGTGCTGAGCCAACGGTTTTTTCGTCCCTGCAGTCCGTTTCATGCCGAGCCAATGCAACGGATCCACCTTTGGACTGATTGGTCGGCTGAAGTTATCTCACTCTGCCCCACCTACTAGTGAAAACCTCTGATTGGCGTGGGTAGAATCAGCCAGCGGTGGGGTAAACGCCTGACTACAGCATGGACTGACTGGTGTGAGCACTGAGTCGACGGCAGCACCACCGCTCAGTAACGGGGCAGGAAGCTGCGGGCTTCATGAGTCTCCAAAAGCAACGCCGCTTTTGTTTACTAACTTGTGGCGCCTAAGAGTGATCGATTATATTCAGAAAGGATCATGTTAGAGAATGTTTACACCTTTCTGGAACCAGCTGGTTTTGGTGCTTCATACTTCTTTATCGTATGGATGTCATAAAGGTTGCAGCTTAACCTTTTGAGAAGAAGCTGCTGAAAAGTTCTCACTGATTCTAACCTTTACATAGAAACACTTTGTGTGTGTCTCTGCAGATCCCGAGCAGTAGCCAACCTTAATCCAAAGACGCTGATTTATGATGGCAGGCTGTTGGACTACAGCACTCGTCTGACGTCCGCCGTCAACAGAAAGCTGAGAGAGAGTGGCCTTTTACCTGGAAATGGCACAAATTAAATTCAATGTGTGTTTCTAGTGTGTGTAGGTTCTTATTCATCCAGGGCTAGAGAATAAGATGACAGGACTTGTGTTGCTCCTTTCAACTAGAAGGCCTCTGTCGTTGAAAGTTTGAGACCAATAAGTGGTTCAGACCTTGATGTTCTGGTTGGAGAAGATGGAAACTGTTTATCTGACATGAAGCGCTTTCCTTTTTGACTCTGTTCAGGTTAGAGATGCTAATTAAAAAGCCTAATAAAGTTTAAAAAAACCTTCTGATAGTCAGATTCAGGTGCTAAAGAGAAACGCGCGACTGTCGTTGGTCTTTAAAGGTGTGATTCACTCGTTTCATCGATACATTTGCAGTGGTCTCTAGTAGGAATGCATGTCGTGTAAGTTGTTGTGTGGAAACGAGCTCATACTCCTGTTTCAGGAAGTAACTTCAGACGAGTGGGCTTGGGGTCTTACTTCCTGATAGTTGGACAGCTCTTCTCTGATTGGCTAACAGCAACACGACTCTACCACTGATCCTATTTGATCTACAACGTTTGTACACTTTGTTGTACCCTGGGCAACAATATTCAAGGGCCCCATCATCACGACCCAAGGATCACCATAATATGGTCACATGCAGAATATTTTACTGTAATATGCAGTAAATATACTCAATACTTGAATGCCTGACAACACGTAACCCGCTCAAGGTAACCTTTGTGTGGACTGACCAATGAGGAGAGGGTCTTAACTTGAGGCCCTCTCTTCATTGGTCAGTCTGCATGAGACTGACTCTCAACTGACGTTCAAAGTCGTAGGCAGCGAAGCGTCTCTGTGCAGCGCAAAAGCCCGGGTGGACAGTTTGTTTAATGTAGGGTGATCATATTTCCATTTCCAAACAAGAGGACAGGGGATCTGTGCCTATGACATCACACCATGGCAACGCCACACAAACCATGTTGGGACCCATTTTTTTGTAAGAACTAAATTAATATCAGATTCTGCCAATAAAAGGGCTCTAAAACAATTCATATGTAAATAATTTACATATTTATTGAAAAATCTAATTTTTCTGCTTTAGTGCTGCAACAAGGTTTTATTAATAATAAATTATTATACCTTTTGTTTAACTACAGCATCGGTAAGCTTCCTGTGCACAGATTATTAAGGGTGCTTGTTTCAGCTGTGAGATTAGACGATAGGATCAATGAAAAAATAAGTTGTCACACACTCCATGGAAACTTTCAGAGAATCCACAAATAGTGGCTTTCAGATGGTTTTGTTACTTTTTACAAGTTTATAAAATAAACCGATGAGACAGCATGTCTGATAATTTAGTTTTTCATCTGATAATATTAGAACATGTCAGTAATGTCTGAGGGGCTTTTATAAACTCCGTATAACTAACACTACAGGAGAGGGTATGGATTACACAGAGGCTTCTGGGGAGGGGGGTGGGGGGTCATTTTGCCTTGGCCCCCAAAATGTCTTGAAACGGCCCTGGGTGTGTGACTGAGTGTTGAAGGTGATCTGAATTATATCAGATGCATAAATATTACATGTGTGTAACTTATTGTTTTATACAGGTAAAAGCGTGTAGTGGAGATAAATCTACCTACATTTTACTTTGTTTTCTTGTTTTTATTTAACTATTTTCCTGTCCTGTCTGTCTCTCATCTTCCTGCATCTCCTCTTAATTCTCCAGAAAAACTGCTGCCTGGATTCTTTTTCACCTCATCAGTTACTTTTGAGCAGGTCAAAGGATCTCCTGACCACAAAGCGGAGAGCGCGTTTCGATGCTGCGTCAGTGAGGTGAAATCACCGCAGCACAGGTGATGATCTCCGCAGTAGCAGAGCGCTTCAGGCACAAATAAGACAGAAAGTAGAGAACATGTGCGGACATGAACAATCGTGTGTTAGTTATAGTTTTTTTTTTGGTTGCGCCACTTTGAGAATGGACCGTGCGCTGGACGCAGCAGCAACAATCATCGCTCTGCCGCTCTCTGTGCTCTCTGCTCAAAAGAGTCCATAAATGATGTAATATAGGTAGAAACGTTTTTTCCGGCTCCCCTGGATGTGTAGGATATCCAGCTCCCCATTATTCGATCCCTGCTCCTGGATGAAAAGCCGGACATTTTCATCAATACAAGCACCCCCAGTCCGGACGTCCTGGACAGAGAGTGAAAAGTGGACGTGTCCGGGAAAAACAGGACGTACGGTCACACTAGTTTAACATAAAGCGGGAGATTACAGATACAGTAATTTGCTCGTGCCCTTGCTGCCCTGGGCCCTTTAGAGTTCGTGGGCCCTGGGCAATTGCCCAGTTGCCCATATGGTTAATCCGGCCTTGACTAGGTGAGACGTTCTCTGCTGTTTCCTGGACGCTAAACCAACAACAGCCTTCCCCGTCGTGAGCCAAGATGGCTGAGTCCATGAATGTTCAATTCAATTCAAAGATACTTTATTAATCCCAGAGAGAAATTAGAGTTTCAGTACACACAATTCTGGGATCAGACATACATAGGCACATGACAAGAATTGATGACTGTGGTCATACTCAACCCGAGTCGCGCTACCGTAATAGAGATCAGGAGGTTACATGAGGATTGGTTCAGGTGGAGGAAAGAAAAAGGCACTTCAGGGTTACCCTGCACAATGAGGGCAGCTTTGCTCTGCAAAAAACACCTCAGACAGGAATGCAACAGACTTCAGACAACACAACATAAGTGTCCACTAGGTGGGGAGGTAGGGGTTGGGGACTCCTCACATCAGTGCATGCAGCCACGATGAGCAGCGCTCGTCACTTCAGTCTGGACAGGGGAAGGAGGAAATTTATGGAGCTAGGATTGGGACAATATTCAATATAACTTGTACCAAGTTTTGTAACTTGGAACATGTTTCATGACACGTAACTTTGGATTCGTAACTTGTAACTTTAGTTTTCTAACTTGTAACACTGAATTTGTATTTGTATTTCTTGTTTTGTAACAGGAAAATTTCATTTTGTACATGTATTTTTTATTTTGTACATTTACTACTCATTTTGTAACATCAAACATTCATTCAGAAACATGAAACTTTCGGTTTTTACCTAGCAGACTTCCAAAATAAAAAAATCAATGTACAAGTTTGAAATAAAACTCTCAAAACACACATTTCATTCCTGAGGTACAAACCTCAAATCCTACAGTGTTACAGATCATTTTGTCTCAGTTCTAGCGTCGGTGGGAGGAGTCTAGCCATGTCAGCAAGGTTTTGACTGTATGTCAGAGAGATATTTCAAAGAGGCTGGTTCCAGATTGGCTACTCTGGAGTCTCAGCTGGAAACAAACTCAACCCGGCTCGATGAACTTGGTTTTCAAAAGCAAAAATTAGGCAGTAAGCCATTAAGGTGGCTCCCGCTTGCTCTCCAGCACAGAATTAAGCCAACAGCAACAGATAAATGTTGGTCTTTTGTGGCAATATTTGATTATTATTTAGATAATTTAGTATTTTTGAATGAGCTTTTCTTAAGTTACCAGCAGCCTCCAGGCCCAGCAGCCAGGCTCACCAGCAGCCTCCACTCCCAGCAGCCAGGCTCACCAGCAGCCTCCACGCCCAGCAAACAGGCTCACCAGCAGCCTCCACGCCCAGCAAACAGGCTCACCAGCAGCCTCCACGCCCAGCAAACAGGCTCACCAGCAGCCACCACGCCCAGCAAACAGGCTCACCAGCAGCCTCCACGCCCAGCAGCCAGGCTCACCAGCAGCCTCCACGCCCAGCAAACAGGCTCACCAGCAGCCTCCACGCCCAGCAAACAGGGTCACCAGCAGCCTCCACTCCCAGCAGCCAGGCTCACCAGCAGCCTCCACGCCCAGCAAACAGGCTCACCAGCAGCCTCCACGCCCAGCAAACAGGGTCACCAGCAGCCTCCACGCCCAGCAGCCAGGGTCACCAGCAGCCTCCAGGCCCAGCAGCCAGGATCCGCCTCCAGGCACAGCAGCCTGCCTACACCAGCAGCCTCCACTCCCAGCAGCCAGGCTCCACCATCAGTCTCTAGGCTCATCAACCAAGCTCCACCGTCAGCCTCCAGGCCCAGCAGCCAGGCTCACCAGCAGCCTCCAGGCCCAGCAGCCAGGCTCACCATCAGCCTCCAGGCCCAGCAGCCAGGCTCACCAGCAGTCTCCAGGCCCAGCAGCCAGGCTCCACCATCACCTCAATACCAGCCACCTGATCCAACCATCAGGCTCAGCCTGGGGCTCCAGGCTCCAGATTCACTGGCAACCAGGACTGAGAGAGAGGTAAGCCTAATACAATGGCCCCTCCTAGAAAAACGGAGAAACTTGAGGAAGATATGGAGGAAATTAAAAAATCATTGAATTTTATGTCAGCCGAGCTGTCTAAGCTAACAGTACAACAGGATCAACTACTGTCATTAATGGATGAGGTTAAGACACTGAAATTCAAGCTTGCAGAAAAGGACAAGAAGATTATGGTATTGGAACAGAGGGTGGATGAACTGGAGCAGTATACCAGAAGGGATGACTTGGTGATAACTGGTTTGGAAACAAGACATAGGACTTATGCCAGAGTTACTGGAGATAGAAACACAACTGAGGATGCTCCACAGGAAGAACTCCAGTCACTAGAACAACAAGTGTTGAGCTTCTTGCACAGTAAGAACATTCATATCCAGTGATGCAATATCAATCTGTCATACCCTTCTGAGAAAGGCAGACAAATTAAAACCAGTCTTCACAGTGCGATTTACCAGTAGGAAGTACAGAAATGAGTTGTTGAGGCAAGCAAAAAAACTGAAAGGTACAAATGTGTACATAAATGAACACCTGACGAAAAAGAATGAAACAATAGCCAAAGAAGCAAGGGTGCTGAGAAAACAAAAATCACAGCCACGTGGACGAGAAATGGTGTTGTATGGATTAGAGAGCAAGAAGGTCTAAATGCAAAAATGATCAAAGAGTTGAAAGATCTGGAAGTGTTGCAGGTAAAAGATGATTTATTGTGTAGCACTGACTAAATAATGGATAGTGGAAACAGTTTAACAATGGATATGGAAGTACAAATGAATTCATAAAGAATAAATGGATTCCCATGAGAAAATATATGAACTTGACAGTAAAATAGACGAAAGTTTATTTGAGTTAAAAATAAATAGTGATTATTATGCAGAAGATCAGCTAAATAGTGGGTTAACTAACAATGATTCATTATCAATCATACACATAAACAGTAGAAGTTTAGTTTCCAAGATGTCATCAATAAAGGACTATTTAGGCAAATTTAAAAGTAAATTCAAAGTCATTGCCATTACTGAGACTTGGCTTTATGATGAAAGGATGACTGAAGTACAAATAGAAGGGTATGAACTTCATTTTGTAAATAGAATAAATAAAAGGGGTGGTGGTGTTGCCCTGTACATTAACAATGATTTAAAATGTAAATTAGATAAGAAAATGACTATGATGGAAGATAATGTTATGGAAATGGTAACAGTGGAAATGATCAATGACACATCAAAAAAATATAATAATCAGTTGTGTGTATAGAGCACCCGGTTCTTGCATCAGGTCATTTACAGATAAAATAAATGAGTTTGTGGATCATATTAAAAACAAAACATTGTTTATGTGTGGGGACTTTAACATTAACTTAGAACATCCTGTGGCTCTGAGAACATCAAGTGATTTTTTTAATATGATCTATAGTTTAGGTTTGGTTCCTTTGATAAACAAACCTACCAGGATCACAACCCAAAGTGCAACAATAATTGATAATATATTCACTAATAGAAAGGAGGACACTGTTAAAACTGGGATATTGATGACAGATATTAGTGATCATTTACCTATTTTTGTAGTGTCTAAATATCACAATAACAATAAAAATATCATAAAACATAATTTTATTAATTATAAAAGAAATAAATCAGTTAAAGCCCTGGAGGACCTAAATAAAGATCTTAAAATGCAGAACTGGACGGAAGTCTATGTCAGTGATGTGAACAATGCATATACATCCTTCATGAAAATACTGCTGAAATCATTTAACAGCAGTTGTAAATTAATTAAAATAACAGGTAAAAGGGACAACCAACCATGGATGACTAATGGAATAAAAAATGCATGTGCAAAAAAAAAATAGCCTGTATACGAGATTCTTAAAGTTACAAACAAAGGAAGCCGTAGACAGATATAAAAAATATAAAAATAAATTAGTAACAATAATTAGGAAACAGAAGAAAGAGTACTATGGTGAGCTATTGAATAAGAACAAAGACAACATCAAGACTACATGGGGAATAATAAATAATGTGATTAACAGAGATAATACAAATGCAAGACTCCCAAACTACTTTGTAAAGGACAATAAAGACATTTATGAAGTTAAAGAAATTTCTAATGAATTCAAAGATTTTTTTTATAAATGTAGGAAGGAGTCTGGTGGAAAGCAAACCAATAATTCACGATACAACGAATACAATACCTAGAAATGTCAAAAGTATTCTGCTTGACAAAGTAGATCAACAGGAAATAAGAAACATTGTAAAAAACTGGGGAAGCAAAAGATCAACTGATTGTGATGATCTGGACATGGTGACTGTAAAAGCTATCATTGAATCTGTTATTGAACCATTCACTTACATCTGTAATCGGTCACTATCTACAGGAGTCTTCCCTGATTTAATGAAAATTGCCAAGGTGGTTCCATTATTTAAGAGCGGTGATGAACAGAGTTTCACTAATTACAGGCCAGTGTCACTGCTTCCACAGTTTTCTAAAATATTAGAAAAAGTGTTTGCATTAAGGTTGGACAAATTCATTGACAAAAATTCAATTTTAAATCATGAACAGTATGGCTTTAGGACCAAACATTCAACAGCAATGGCAGTTATGGATTTAGTAGATAAAATCTCATCAGCAATTGACAATAAAAACTATTTCATTAGTGTATTTATTGACTTAAAGAAGGCATTTGATGTCATTGATCATACTTGTTAAATTACACCGGTATGGAATAAGAGGGGTGGCGCATCATAGTTATTTATGCAATAGAAAACAGTTTGTTCAAATAAATAATGCTAAATCTGAATTAAAAGATATTTATTATGGTGTGCCACAAGGGTCAGTCCTCGGACCTAAACAGTTCATATTGTTTATTAATGACCTGGTAAATGCATCTAATTTACTTGGCACAGTTTTATTTGCGGATGATACTACATTGTTTTATTCAGGATTAAATATACATGAAGTAACTCAAGTGATAAACAGTGAATTGATTAAAGTTAAAAAATGGTTTGATATAAATAGACTGTCACTGAACCTGAACAAAACAAACTTTATACTGTTTAATAACAGAAGAAGCTGTGATGTATCTTTAATGATAGATGGAATGGAAATTCAAAGAGTTAAAGAAACCAAATTTCTTGGAGTCATGTTTGATGAGAGTCTCACGTGGAAATCACATGTAGGTTATATAAAGGGGAAAATCGCCAAAGCCATGGGTGTATTATATAGAGTCAAGTTTCTACTAAATTTATCGGGGTTATTAACATTCTATCACTCACTGATTGAACCATATTTATTTTACTGTTTAGAAATTTGGGGAGCCACTTGCAAAACTTTTACACAACCATTGTTCATTTTGCAAAAAAGAGCATTGAGAATCATTAATAACAGTAACTATAGAGATCACACCAATCAATTATTTATTAGATACAAAATACTGAAATTTCCTGACTTGGTAGAGTGGAAAATATTGCAAATAATGTACAGAGCGAATACGAGTAATCTACCAACTAATATTCAGAAAATGTTTCATAAGAGAGTAAGTGGGTACACGTTAAAAGGAACTGATGTCGTTAAGAAACCTAGATTCAGAACCAAAGTTAGGGAATGTAACATTTCTGTAAATGGTGTAAGATCGTGGAATGCCATTAACAAGGAATTTAAATAATCAACTACACTTGCTATATTTAAAAATGTATAAAATCTAATGTATTTAGTAATTATGAAAAGGAGAATTATAATGTCAAAGTTTAGACATGAAAATATTAGAAAGTGACTGAGGTTATATTGTGTTTGTTTGGCGGATAATTTTATTTCGTAAAAAGGGGCAGAAGTCATAAGATTTTTTCTTCTATCTGCTCCTTTTCATTCAAATGTTTTTTTTCTCAATATGTTAATGTATCCTGTATTTGTTTGTGTTTATTTTATATGTTGTGAATGAAATAAAAGAAAAAAAACTTGGGTGGAACCAATGAGAGCACGAGTCTTAGCTACCAATCACGTTTCTCGAATTCCTGTCCAATCATTGGGAGAGGAGGGCGGGGTTCTGTCAGAGCCGTAGAGAGTTACGACCAAGTGACGTGATTCATGTAGCTTCGAATAGTTCCAAACAGCGCCGCTGCTGCATTGACCGCAGTTCATTCGGTGTTTTGGAAGGATTTTCTCCGGTAAGTTGATGAAATGTCATCATTTTGTTGCATTGTGAAGCGTTGGCTAACCGCTTCGTACCAAAATAAGCCAACGATGATATTTTATGTTGCCAGTTTTAGCTAGCTAACCTTTAATGAGCTAACTGTGTGCAGCTTGTTGGTTGTGAGCCGGAGGACGAGCTGCAGACGGGTTTCTTTCAGTTCGTTTGATTCTACGTTTTAAAAATATTCCCCAGTTTGAAATAGGTTATAAACTTTTTACATTATTAGTTTTATTTGGGATTTTTTGTACAATACGTTGCTGTATCACCACGAACATGCATCAGAGATGGAAGCACAAATGGAGAGACCAATGTAGTGTAATGGTTTATGGCTCTTTTATGACCGATGAACCATTCTACATAAAAATCTGGAATATTAATTTTAACAAAATTAATAACCAAATTTATAGAGATAAGAAGACTCAAAGGTTGTTTTCATCGATAAACTGACGATCATATCCGTTTGTCTGTGTTTCAGTTCAATGAAAAGACAAGTTTGAAATTTAAGAGTTTTAATTCTTCAATTTAAACTAATGATTTGAAATGACAATCATAGGCAAGACAATCTTTAACAGATGATATTTTAAGCTTGCACAAATAGACCTTGTGTTGGATGTGCTAAGATTGAGGATGATGTAGTTATGAATGCATGCAGGTGTCTGAGATTGCTTCAGGGAGAGAAAAGGTGATCTGAGTGAAAAATGATGTTTTGAATTAAACTTTAGTTTTTATTAGAAAAATTGCACATTACACCAATAATAAAGAAAATGTGATTGTGAAGACACGTAATTATTTAATATTTTTCAGTTACTAAACTGACTGCAACGAACTGCTGAAGCATGGGACAAAGGATTACGAACGTAAGAAGATATGTTGTTCTGTTTTGCGGACTCAAGTAAAAAGAATAGAATTAAGATATTTCAAGAACAGTAGTCAAACTCAACTTTTAAACATTAGACATTTTCCATAAAACTGCTCATTTCCACTTGCTTTATAATATTAGCATTTGCTATTTAGTTCTTAATTAAGAAACGACAAGAAATAAGAATTAACAATAACACAATTATCAATAAATAAATGTCAAGGAATACTTTGAGGAGCTCCTCAATCCCACCTACGTGCATTCCGAGGAGGAACCAGAGACGGGAGACCTGGGGATGGACTGTCCAGTCTCGGGGGCAGAAGTTGTTGAGGTAGTCAAACAACTACACAGCGGCGGAGCCCCGGGGGCGGATGAGATTCGTCCTGGGTATCTCAAGGCTATGGATGCTGTAGGGCTGCTTGGTTGACACGTCTCTGCAACATTGCGTGGTCATTGGGGGCAGTTCCTGTGGAGTGGCAGACCGGGGTGGTGGTTAGGGCTGTCGCGATTGAGGAATTCCCCCTGCGGTGAGTCAGGGCTAGGGCTGCAACAAACGATTATTTGGATAATCGATTAATCGGATGGGGTCTCGACACGATTAATCGATTAATCGGATTACATGGGGAAATTTTTAAAAACTGCTAGGGAAACGTTATTTCTCTCCTTCCTTCACTTTTTTTAACACAACATTATTAGAAAACAGTTCAATAGCAGAAAAACAACATGCCATCACCTAAATTGTCTTATAAGGTGTATAGACAGAGACCCTAAGCTACATCTATCTGTGACCTAAAATGCTTGGTCCAAGTTAAACAGCTTAAGGGCAATTCTCATCTGTTTTGTTTGATCTCATCTGTTTACATTTATTTTAAATGTAATTAAACATAGGCTGTGAATTAATCAAAATTGATCACTATTTCCAAAAATGACTGAAAAAATACCAAATAAAACAAAAGTAAATGAATGCCATCCTCCTTGCGATGATGCCCTGGGCAACTGCCATAAAGTCACATCAAGAAATGCTGCTGATCATTCCAATGATCCCAAATAGACTCACATTAGGCCACATGAAAGCAACTGAACCCAAACATATATTAACCAGTATATAACTGCACTCTCACACAACACGCCTGCAGCAACAGTTAGGACTCCTCCCTCCCTTTGAAAGCGTTTTTGCTTCCGAGGACATTGTGGTTGTAAAACCACATGCTAGTAGTCTGGCCCCGGTGTGATCAACCAGTTTCTGCGGGAATGTGACGGCGGGACCAGGGCCAGATTAACACTTTGTTGTACCCTGGGCAACAATATTCAAGGGCTCCGTCATCACGACCCGAGGATCACCATAATGTGGTCACATACAGAATATTTTACTGTAATATGCAGTAAATATACTCAATACTTGAATGCCTGACAACACGTAACCCGCCCAGAGTAACCTTTGACCCACCTCGTGTGGACTGACCAATGAGGAGAGGGTCTTAACTTGAGGCCCTCTCTTCATTGGTCATTCTGCATGAGACTGACTCTCAACTGACGTTCAGTCGTAGGCAGCGAAGCGTCTCTGTGCAGCGCAAAAGCCCGGGTGGACAGTTTGTTTAATATAGGGTGACCATATTTCCATTTCCAAACAAGAGGACAGGGGATCTGTGCCTATGACGTCACACTATGGCAACGCCACACAAACCATGTTGGGACCCATTTTTTGTAAGAACTAAATTAATATCAGATTCTGCCAATTAAAGGGCTCTAAAACAATTCATATGTAAATATTTTGCATATTTAATGCAAAATCTAATTTTTCTGCTTTAGTGCTGCAACAAGGTTTTATTAATAATAAATTATTATACCTTTTGTTTTACTACAGCATCGGTAAGCTTCCTGTGCACAGATTATCAAGGATGCTTGTTTCAGCTGTGAGATTAGACGATAGGATCAATGAAAAAATAAGTTGTCACACACTCCATGGAAACTTTCTGATAATCCACAAATAGTGGCTTTCAGATGGTTTTGTTACTTTTTGCAAGTTTAGAAAAGCAGCAGATGAGACAGCATGTCTGATAATTTAGTTTTTCATCTGATAATATTAGAGCATGTCAGTAATGTCTGAGGGGCTTTTATAAACACTGTATAACTAACACTACTGGAGAGGGCATGAATTACACAGAGGCTTCTGGGGAGCCCAGTTATTTGGGGGGGGGGGGGGGGGGGGCATTTTGCCTTGGCCCCCAAAATGTCTTGAAACGGCCCTGGGTGTGTGACTGAGTTTTGAAGGTGATCTGAATTGTATCAGATGTATAAATATTACATGTGTATAACTTATTGTTTTATACAGGTAAAAACGTGTAGTGAAGATAAATCTACCTACATTTTACTTTTCAACACTTTGTTTTGTTTTCTTGTTTTTTTTTTAACTATTTTCCTGTCCTGTCTGTCTCTCATCTTCCTGCATCTCCTCTTAATTCTCCAGAAAAATCTGCTGCCTGGATTCTTACCTTTTCACCTCATCAGTTACTTTTGAGCAGATCAAAGGGATCTCCTGACCGAAAAGCGCAGAGCGCGTTTTCGATGCTGCGTGAGGTGACATCACCACAGCACAGGTGATGAGCTCCGCAGTAGCGAGCTTCAGGCACAAATAAGACAGAAAATAGAGAACATGTGCGGACATGAACGATCGTGTGCTAATTATAGTTTTTTGGTTGCGCCACTTTGAGAATGGACCGTGCGCTGGAAGCAGCTGCCTGGATCGCTGTGCAACAATGCGGAACCGGTTCGCAGCAGCGCAAGTCTGCCGGCTCTCCCTCGCGCTGATCTGCCGGCTCTCCCTCGCGCTGATCTGACTTGCTCTGGTCTGTGCGCAACGGCGGGCGGGAAGGGGGGGGGATGGGGGGGGGGGCGCTTTTGGAAGAGTTGTGCGACACAACGAATCGATGACGCAATTCGTTGCCAACGCTTTTAGTAATCGATTTTCATCGAATTTATCGATTCGTTGTTGCAGCCCTAGTCAGGGCAGCTCAATATTGCGATATGCGATATTATTGCACCTCGTTTTTATTTATGTACTTAGCAAATTTGTTTGTTAATTACTAAACTCATGGCAATATTTCCTTTGAAACATTGTGCTTACACATTTAAAAAATGTTAGAAAAAAAAAACATGGCCATTTTTAACACTTTATTGAATGCAGATCAAAGGGCAGTAATGGCATTCTCTGACAGAACTTAAAAACAACATTCAGGAGGTTTAACTTTGAAATGCAAATTTGGCTGCAACATCTAACAAAAATTAAAAAGTGCCCTACTATCTCCTCGATCAGCGCGGACTTTACCTCTCAGCATGCGCTGTCGCGAGATTTAATCAAGTGCGGTAATTGCGGTGGCACGTCATGCAGCGCGGTGGGTTTCTTAATATCGCGATATATTGTTCTTGCGATTATTGTGACAGCCCTAGTGGTGGTCCCCATCTTTAAGAAGGGTGACCTGAGGGTGTGTTCCAACTATAGGGGGATCACACTCCTCAGCCTCCCTGGAAAGGTCTACTCCAAGGTACTGGAGAGGAGGGTCCGATCGATAGTTGAATCTCAGATTGAGGAGGAGCAATGTGGTTTTGGTCCTGGCCGTGGAACTGTGGACCAGCTCTATACCCTTGCAAGGGTGATGGAGGGGGCATGGGAGTTTGCCCAACCAATCCACGTGTGTTTTGTGGATTTGGAGAAGGCTTATGACCGTGTCCCCAGGGGCACCCTGTGGGGGACGCTCCAGGAGTATGGGGTGGGTGGCTTTCTGTTAAGGGCCATTCAGTCCCTTTACCAGAGGAGCGTGAGTTTGGTCCGCATAGCCGGTAGTAAGTCGGACCTGTTCCCGGTGAGGGTTGGACTCCGCCAGGGGAGCCCGTTGTCACCGGTTCTGTTCATCACTTTTATGGACAGAATTTCTAGACGCAGCCGTGGTGTGGAGTGTGTCGAGTTTGGTGGCAGGAGAATCTCGTCTCTGCTTTTTGCGGATGATGTGGTCCTCCTAGCTTCATCCAGCTCTGACCTTCAGCTCTTGCTGAGTAGGTTTGCGGCCGAGTGTGAAGCGGCTGGGATGAGGATCAGCACCTCCAAATCTGAGACCATGGTTCTCGACCGGAAAAGGGTGGCTTGCCAACTCCGGGTCGGGGGAGAGGTCCTACCTCAAGTGGAGGAGTTTAAGAATCTCGGGGTCTTGTTCACGAGTGAGGGTAGGAGGGATCGGGAGATCGACAGGCGGATCGGTTCGGCGTCTGCAGTGATGCGGACGCTGAGCCGATCTGTCGTGGTGAAGAGGGAGCTGAGCCAGAAGGCCAGGCTCTCGATTTACCGGTCGATCTACGTCCCAATCCTCACCTATGGTCATGAGCTTTGGGTAATGACTGAAAGAACGAGATCGCGGATACAAGCGGCCAAAATGAGTTTCCTCCGTAGGGTGGCCGGGCTCAGCCTTAGAGATAGGGTGAGGAGCTCGGACATTCGGGAGGGACTCGGAGTAGAACCGCTGCTCCTCCGGATCGAAAGGAGCCAGTTGAGGTGGTTTGGGCATCTGGTCAGGATGCCTCCTGGATGCCTCCCTGGGGAGGTGTTTCGGGCATGTCCTGCCGGCAGGAGGCCCCCGGGTCGACCCAGGACACGCTGGAGAGGTTACATCTCCAATCTGGTCCGGGAACGCCTTGGGGTCCTGCCGGAGGAGCTGGTGGAGGTGGCCGGGGAGAGGACGGTCTGGAGCTCTCTAGTTGGGATGCTGCCCCCGCGACCCGGACCCGGATAAGTGGAGGAAGACGACGACGACAGTTAGTTTCACAGTCCAAAAAATGATTCAGCTTCAGAAATATTGAGCATCAACTGATGTTATTAGTGACATTTTAGCATGAAAGTAAGATGGAAAACATTTAGATATCTGCTGTGAAAATTGGCCCATAAAAATCATCAGTACATACTGGCCATTGGCTGACCATGTCTCCCACATATCAGTATAGAAATGATCAAATATCAGTTGGACACATGAAGAAACCATAAAGCGTCCCTTCAAACAGCTGCTACTCTCCCTCTCTCTGTCCAGACTCAGTCAGACTGGTGAACGGGACTAACTGGTGTTCAGGCAGACTGGAGGTGAACCTGAACCAGTCCTGGTCCTCAGTGGGTGAAGATGCTTTTGACCAGCAGGATGCAGAGGTGGTCTGTAGGGAGCTGGGCTGTGGGCCTCCTTCAGTCCTCCAGGGGGCGCTCTTGGGAGAATCAGAGGCTCCAACGTGGAGCAAAGAGTTCCAGTGTGAATGCAACGAGGCTGCTCTGTTGGACTGTGATGGTTCTGATGGAAACGATTCTGGTAAAGCTGTTGGACTCACCTGTTCAGGTAGAGGAGGAGCCGCAGAGCTGATTCAGTTCACTGGTTTGTTTCAATGATTCATTAATTTATCTGTTTTTTTTTTTCTCACATTAAGACAATATCAGGTTGATGGGAGAGGCCAGTCGCTGTGCTGGGAAGCTGGAGATGTTTATCCGGAATGAGTGGAGACCAGTGGCTGGCTGGTCTCCTGCCTGGAACATGAACCTGGGTTGTGGTTCTGTTGTTTCAACAACTACATCAAAGAACTCACCAGAAAGATCTTCGTTTAGGACACGTCTGTCATGTCTGCAGTCATCGTTTCTGTTGGACCACCGTTCACTTCAGTCTGGTGCTGAAGGAAACGAGAGCATCAAGAGGATCTGTTCAGGTAATCCTGACCTCTCCTCATCTTTGCTTACTTTTCTCCAGGTTTCACTAGTTGTTGATAAAAACCCCAAAGCACACGAAGCTAAAAATAAAATAGAGTTGTAAAGGAAACGTTTTATTAATGCTTTTTCATGAAGTCTGTGGTGAATGAAACATTCTCTCATCTCCAACATCTGGCTTTCCGTCAGCTTGATTCAGGCCTGAGAAAGCTATACACCATTGTTTCCCAGTTCACTCTAGCAATTCATTTCAGTTTATTTATATTGCTCCAAATAACAACGAGTCATCTCAAGGACCTGCACACAGTAAACATTCCAGTACAGGTCAGGTCATTAAGCCGATCAGTAACAAGTTTCCTATATAAGAACCCAGCAGGTCGCATCGAGTCACTGACTAGTGTCAGAGTCTTTACAGCTCTGCTCCGGTCAGTGAAGGATCATTAGCTAGTAGGGGTTGTATGAACTAGTCGACAAGTCGACCTCACCGCTCTATAGTGACTTGTTATGCCTGTCATCGACTAGTCGCTGTCACGTGATAATGACCGGCAAGATGCAGTCCTCGGAAAAGACAGCAGGTGAGAAGCTCCTGCGCGTCGGGAGGCGACGCGCTGTGCCAGAGCGTCGGTACTGACACCCGCCGTAAAACGGACATTTAACCAAATTGTGACCTTTACCCTCTTGCAATTTAACCTTCCCCTCACCCCCATCCTAACCTTAACCAGCTAGCGCATGCAAAGCTCTGATTGTTGACGCGCTCCAGACATCTGCGTCCTGAGCGCGGCCACAGTAACATTATCAAATCAGGTGTCGCCACCTCAAAAACTAATTTAACACGCGATTGTTCATGTCGGCTCATCACCTTGTCCTCCGGTGACGCGCCTCACCGGTGCGGCCGGTGCGCGCCCCGCTATTTTAGCGGTCGGTAGATCTTTTACACATGCAGTTCAAAGGTAACTCATAAGATGAATATATCACTGTTAAAAATCCAACTTACAATTTGTTTGGAGAGTTTAAAGTTTTAAGTCAGTTGAACGTTTTAACTTGCAAAATGTTAAGTCAATACAGAAAAAACAGTTATCTCCACTTAAGTTGCGATTTTGTCCACTGACTGTAAAATAAAAAGTTGAGACAACTTGATACTTTAATTAGACGGTTGTGCCTTTAACTTGAAGCCTCTGCGCATGTGCCGTCGTCAGTAAGATATACGGGGTTTCCCAAGCCAGGCAGCCAGTCGCAGAGTGAGCAGGGGGCAGTGTTGCCAACTCGGCGACTTTGTCGCTGTTCCTAACGACTTTTTGACCCCCCTCAACGACTTTTTTTCCAAAAAGCGCCTAACGACAAACTTAGCGACATTTCTCAGGACCCGTTGCTACTTTCATGTAGATATTCCCTACAGATAAGCAACAAAGAAACCGTTTGCACTCTGAACCGTTCTTCCGGGAGTAAGGAAAGAGAACGATAATCTGCGCATGTGCACGAGGACTGACCAATCATAAACCGTTTTCGGCCGGGCCGATTCGCTGAAGCTGCAGAGCTGGAGACCGCCGATTTACGTCTGCTGCTTTCATATTGCTGCAGGCTCACGCTTCTACTAGAGACGGCACGGGCGTCAACCTGCCATCTCTGGTTCTGCAGCCGTCAGACACTTTGGTTTTTCCTGCATTTGGCAAATACAGTCATCGGGAGTTTGAACTACCGTCCCGTTTACACACGCAGCTCTGTGGCTCATCTGAATTTCCTTCAGTGACACAGGGATGGTTATACCATGAGACACCCGCTCCCTTTTGCTCGGAGCGCCGTTATTATCACGATGGAGAGAATACACAACAGAGAAGTTGAGAAACTATGAGGTGTAAAAAAAACAGCTTTTTAGGAAAATGTCTGTGAGAATGAGGAGAGCAGGAGGTCTGAGTTATATCCTACAACAGAACTGTTTGGATCACCACACCATATCTGTTTTAATGCCACTTTATTGGTAGTTTTGGAATTTATTGTACACATCAAAGCAATTTGGGCCATTTTAATCATACTAATTAATAACTTTAACATATAACATAGTTTTTATTTTCCTCCCTTTTAGTCCTATTATATATATATATATATATATATATATATATATATATATATATATATATATATATATATATATATATATATATATATATTAGATGCCATAGGGAAAACGAACGCTAATGTGGCGTGATGACGTCATCAATATGTAAATAAGCACGTGACGTCATCTGGCGACATCTAGTGACTTTTGGGGGGAACTTCAGCTACTTTCAGTCAAAAACAGTTGGCAGCACTGGCAGGGGGCACCTCGTGTTGGCATCTCTTTGATCAGAAGGTAAGTGCTATTTTATTTGCATTTTTATGTCAAAACAGTCTCAATGAATTTATAAAAGATTTCACATCCCTAACATAAATAAGACCCCTTCAAAATATCCCACGTTTCCAAGTTAAATGAACTCAGTGGAAGTTGCAGGTGATTCAGATGAAGCTAGCGTTACATGATTAACCTTACGGTTTAGGCTGTACAGATTTGAACACTATCGTAAAAGTAAGCTAAAACGCAGTTAAAATGTTAACGAGGTGCCGCGCCGACCGACGGGCTAAAGTGAATGTAGGACGTAAGAGTTTTCAGATAAACTCCCAAGCTGAGCCTGCTCCAGTTATGTCGAGCTAACCTTGCACTCCCCTGTAGAAATCCGCCAAAACCCGTGCACGCGTATTGTCCACATCGCGCGTGCGAACGGGACTCGCGCGTGGAAGTTAGAACCTCACGAGTGAAAATATACATGGTGAGGAGGCCATTTGTACACTCAGAGGGAGCAAACTGTGTCTGTGAGTGCACAAGGATGTGCACAAGTGACAAACCTGCGTGCGCGCATTGGCCAACGAGCACACGGTAGAGGAAAACGTGCGCGCGGCAGCCTTTCTGCTCGCTCGGCTGTTGGGAGTTTTGGCACTCTGGAGGCGTGGAAGAATTAAAGTGCCAGAAATTGAGCACTTGAACTTTCAATTTGAGAGCAGAATTTCTTATCAAGAGACCAACTTTTTATTTTGCGAATACAATTTTATATTATTGCTCTCAAAACTTGTAATGCTTGCACTCAAAATGTCTGCTCTCTTTCAAATTCACTCTGTTCTCCTTCAAATCTTTGTTTCTGCGCTCAGATTTAGCAGCTGTCCAGTCCAAGATGGAACTAAATTTTCACTTAGAAGAAAAGAGATTGTTTCTGAAGTACCTCTGGTGGATGATGTCTTAAAACAGTGGCCAGCATTGTTTTTACCTGATCAGGTAAGGTTTTTTTCCCCTTCAAATAGTTGGTCTTCACTGTTTTAGTTTTTAAATATTGTTTACCTGTCTTAGGTATGTGCTGAGTTTTTCCGAATTACCCGAACTAACCTGAAGCAGATTCTTCCCGTCTTTGGATGAGAATGCACCCAAAATGATCAAGGTGTACCGTGCAAGTGGTGCAGCTTGTGGAGAAGGCATGAAGAGCCTTTTAGAAAAACTTGATGACCAAGTAAGTAATCTAAGCCATTTTTCATATTTTAACTTTATGCTTTTGATTACATGTCTCACATTTGTTTGGTGTCATTGTTTTCAGACATCTGATGTGCTCAGCTACAGAAAGGCTACTGCTCTTAGAGGTCTGCCCATGTTTATGGATAAACATTCTGGGAGCCTTCTGAAAGATTGCCTGGTGAGTAAATGTAATTCAGATGCACACATTTACAAATACTCTGGTAAAAAAATATTGGACTTTAATTAAACACTGATATTTAAACTCGAACCTGTAATCTAAATACTAATAATAATAATCAGATTCAGCAGAAACTAAATCACAATCCAAACACATTTTTGTGTAAAGCCCTACATTTCCTTTTTTTTTTTTTTTTAAGGTTTTGTGGCCACAACAGCCTTTATTTGATAGGGACATGGGAGGAAACGGGACAACCCTTAAAACCTCCAGCAGGCTATGCTGCACTATTGACGTGTTAGCGCGCGGCGCTAACAACTTAGCGACGTGACATGTCTCGGAGAAAGCGTAAAAACACGTTGGACGCTTCTTCTGAAGCGGGAAAATAACACTTCTTCTTAAGCAGAGCACGATGTCGCCTCGGGTCGTTCACCCTCTGCCGAGCCGGACTGAGCTCGATAACATTGACCCAGCACAGCCACTGGGTCGTTGGAGCTGCCCCGTGACTGCCTGATGGAAAACCAGCGGGTTTCATCAGACTCATAAAGTTTCTTGTTTTTGCTGGGGACCCCCTGTATTTATGCTCAGAGAGCTGTTTTTTCCCCCCAACACGGGTAACCAGAAAGTTTCTACTCCCTCTTTTCTCTGCCTCCTGAACTCTGTCTGCCCCCCCCATATATGTATTTTGGTCGCTGCATCGGTATGTATGTGTGTAGGGGATGCTTGTGTGTATGTCTGTTTTGTTTTATCTCTGTTGTGTGTTTAGATATACTATCGCAGTATTTAATTTAGAAAATGCTTTATTTTGTTACCTTTTTCAGTCTGCCTCTTAAGTGTCTGGGTTTGACTGCCTGCCAGAATTGACGCGGTTCGCGGAAAAAATAAAGCAGACGCCGAAATGATTGCTGCACTGAGCAGGCTGGCGCGCCAGCGCGTGCCGTTGCGCAGCGCTTTGGAAGCCAGTGTGACCTACAACATAGAATAACAAGGGCGCTGAATGTATGCACTTAGGTCCTTCAATGTCTGTAGCAAGATGCTGCAGATCTTCTACAAGTCTGTTGTTGAGAGTGTGATCTCTTCAGCCATCGTCTGTTGGGGTAGCAGCATCAGAAGCAGGGACCTGAAAAGGCTCAACAGCCTAATAACAAAGGCTGGTTCTGTTCTGGGGACGACTGTGGAACCGCTGGAGGAGATGATGCAAAGAAGGATTCTCCAGAGAATCAAGACAATGATGGACAACCCTGAGCATTCTCTTCACAAGACTGTCCGACAACGGAAGAGTGTCTTCAGTCAGAGGCTTCTTCAGTTTGGCTGCAACACTGACCGCTACTGGAGATCCTTCCTGCCAACAGCCATTGTAATATACAACAACTCTTTGATGACTTGATTATTATTATTATTCTGAGCTACTACAGCAATCAGTTTCCCTCTGGGATTAATAAAGTACTTTTGAATTGAATTGAATACAGACTCAAACGCTGGTTAAGATCTTAGTCTTTTTTTCCTCTGCAAAACTGTTAAGATGTGGATTTATATGTACCAACAGTAAGTTGTTACATTTAGTTTAAGTTTGTTGTTATTGTCTTTACTGGGCATCTTTTAAGTTTCAGAACCTGGTTCTATTCACTTTTTGATACCTAATAATTTTTTTTAATTAAGATTTCCATGTTTAAGTCAGTGGATTTAGCTGTTCCCACAGACAGCATAGTTTTAATCTCATTTCTTTGCTCTTTTTTTAATAGGACACAGAGCCAGTAGAAGATCAGATTAACTCCATGAAGATGGGAATCTTGACCGTTATTGAAGACGATGTTGCCACCGTCCAGTCAAGCCCAAACATAAGGTTCTTTGCTGTTGTGCTGGAAGAACAGATTGTTGTGGATGAAGTAAGTGACCTACCAACTGCTTTTGCTCTCCTCTTTGGCCTCATCTATGCCCTCAACATGGACTACCCTAAGGAACTAAAATACACTTTTGAGACCATTCAAAAAGTGTTCATGTGCCTTGATCCCAAATGCTCAGCAAGAGTCCAGTCCTTCAAAAACAAGCTGTTACAGTATTGACATTCTAATGTACCGGTCTCCTCCAGTCATTTTCATGGTTCTAAATGTTAATGTTTTTAATCTCACGTTTGTAAGTTCACCATGACCAGTGAAGTTTTCTTCTTCTCTAACATTTTTGCTGCTTTTGTAGTTTATCGCTGCAACTGATTGTTAGTAGTTTCATATTACTTATGGCAGCATGTACTGTATATGCCTTCAATGAAACAAATTAATTGTAACTCAGGCGTTACTTAGCTGTATCACCACATTTCAGATTCATGTGATTTAAAATGTTGAAATCAGATTGGTAACAAAGCATTTGTAAAATTAATCTTCAGCATCCAATATCAATTCTGATGATTTGTCTTTGTTTTGAACAGAAATATGTCTTCATTTTCAGGTCAAAATAACCTGGTACTGGGTAATAATTATTGATTTTATCTTGTCTTTATTGCTGAAGCAGTTAGAGCGTTACCTTTTCAAAGATGGAAGTTCACATGTATAGGCTGTAAGAAAGTATTTTACAACACTTGCACTAGCAACTTGTTATATATTTGCCATGTTATTAGTTTAAGTGGCCGATATATGTTATTGTAGTGTTAATGCTCCTATATTGGTAATGAGATTTTGAATTTTACACATTTTGTAACCTTTTTAAATGTGCCATTAGCATGTTAATAAATACATGCATGAAATTGGAATATTCCGTTTTGTGTTTTTGATGAAAGTGTTGTTTGTCAGCAAAATGTGGGAAGGACTGCACAGTTGAATGAGTTTATAGAACTGAATTCAAAAGTTGATTCAACGTACAATATTAAAGCAACTGGTTGCAAACCCTTTTTGAGTTCAGTCAACTTTTTGCAAGTAGAAAGTTGTGCCAACTTTTTTATTTAAGTTTATCTGGCCATTGACTCAACTACTTATTCTAAGTTTAGAGAACTATGTATCCCAATTTTGCCAAACTTATTATCGTTAGTTCAGTAAACTCTTTATTCCTGGTTCTACAAATGTTACATTTCAATTTGGTTGTATTTATTATTAAAAGTAAGCATAAAATGCACATATAAATTAGGCTAACTTAAATATGAGACTTGGCAAAGCAAGCACCTAAAAAGTTGACTGAACTTAAAATTGTATTGCAACTGGTTGCTTTACTTTTTTAAGTTCACTGGACTTAATCAAGTATTTTTGAATTGACTTTTTTTTTTTTTTTTTTTTACAGTGAATGAAGCGAGGTAGCAGTTTCTCTTAAAGACTGAGAGGAGATGCAGGAAGATGCAGCGAACCAACCGACCCCCCCCCCCCCCCCACTGCGTCACGTGTATGACGTCATCAACGACTAGACGAAGTCTACTCGAGTTCCATTATTTGACAGTCGACTTAAAAAAAAGTTAAGTCATGCAACTCCTATCAGCTAGCAGTGCCTACACCACGCTCAGGACTATCCAGACTCTTCTCATGCATCGTTCCACAAATGTGGAATGACCTTCCAAGCACTACCAGAACAGGAGCTTCCTTTTCAATTTTCAAGAAACTCCTGAAGACCCTGCTCTTCAGAGAGCATCTTCTAAACTAGCACCCTCCCTGCACACTGCTGCCTCACTGCCAACTAGGACTGATTGTTGTCAGCCTCAAGGGCAACCTGCTGACTTGATTATCACCTGTAAGTCGCTTTGGACAAAAGCGTCTGCTAAAGCATAAACATAAGGTTGTAGACGGTGCTCCATAAATAAACAAATGAGTGAATTACAAACTAGTTCAGCTTCTGAGCTCAGCCTGCCCTGGAGTGGAGGCCTAGGGGCTCACCTGGTTGACTCCCGGAGGGTGATCCTCAGCGCCCCCTCGGGAGGGTGGTGGGGCCTGCTCCGGCAGTGGTCTCCACGCTCCGGGGGAGACCTTGGGATCTCTGGAGCTTGGATCTCCTCCAGCTTTTGCAGGTCTCTGGGGGCAGGTCTGTGGTCCCTCCCACTCACTGTTGGACGCTCCTATAGAGAAGCTTTACACACACACACACGGTGCTCTCACAAGTGTGGACTTGGTTTTGGCACCTCAGCAGCCGATGTGGGGTCTACCCTTCAAAATGTCTACGCCTAAGTGCAGCAAGTTCAGTTCTCGTTCACCAATAATATAAACTAGTTCACAGGGCCGGTTCTATAGGGGCCCAGGCCCCTGTGGGCCCCTGTTTAAAACCGCCAATGCTAGTTCACCAATGGTCGTTCAGTGAACTTGTTCATTCACGAGCGTGCTCCCTGTTCCAGTCATCCCTTTCTCTTCATAAGTAGAGAAGACGTTGGTACCTTGAGTTTGTGTGAACTCATTTTTAAAACCCTCTGAAGGAGAGGGAGGTTGAAAAGGGTTCATGAGAACCTGTTTCTGGTTGTTATAATGAATAATAAATAAACTGACACAACGGAGTAAATCCCACTTTCAGGCCCTCTCTGGTGAGCAGAGGAAACTGTTGTGGATATGCATGCTGGTAACCATGGCAACTGATCTCATATCACTGCCAATGCCTCATCACATTTTCAATGGTTTTGTAATGAAATGAAGCTGTTTCTGTCTTGTTGCCAGACTTGTTGGTGGAGCCACAGATCTCCCTCTCTTCCTCCACTGTCGGGGTCTCCAAAGCCATAAAACAGGGGTCTGAGGTTCCCATTGGCTCAGATTTCAGCATCATGTGCTCCACCAAACCTCAGTACCAAGGCGGTTCCTTCCAGCTCATCTTCATCACTTCCAACTCAACACAGAACTCCGCCCTGCCAGCAGTCAATCACTCCGCCCTCTTCCTGTTCTCCGCTGCAGACCACGCCCACCAAGGAACCTACAGCTGTGTTTACCACGTCTCTGTTTACTCCCATACATAACTTCTGGTCCAGGAGCCAGCCGCTCAGTCTCACCGTCTCAGGTAACTTCATGGAGTCAGTCATCCGGATCTAATCCTACTGCTGGATTTATTATTCAACAGGATCTAACTGCAAACACGTGACTCTACACTCATAAAGCGTTTCGGTACAAAATGCAACGATGAAAGTTTGTTTCATTTCTTGTAAATTCAACTTTCTTCTGAATTCTTCCATCTGCTGCAACACGATCAGTGACGTGCTTCACTTTCAGGCTCTCTGACTGATTTGATCATCAGACTAGTCGTGGTCCTGCTGGGTTTGGTGGGATCAGTCCTCCTCTACTTCTACTTCAAGGTAGTGCACGTGTCATGCACGCTGGATTCGGTTAGGAACGCTGTTGCAGGGATTCTAAAACAGGATCTTTTTACAGACCAGTAGCAGCCAGAAGTCTGGACCAGAGAGGAAGCGTCGCGTTGACGGTTCCAGAGCTGCAGAGAGGAGGAGACAGCCTCCATGAACCAGTAGAGCAGGATCTGGTCAGATGTTACCTCCACATGGAGATGTGAGACCCCCTGATGGTGACATTACAGATTGCTGAGGGTACAGGTAACAGGAAGTTCCCAGCTTCACATCATTCATGGGATGAACAATCATCAGCTTTAGTTCCTTTGTGTTGTTTTCCTGCTGATGCAGCTTTATTTCGTCTTACCCGTGTTAGTTAGCTTACTAGCGTGAAGCTAACTGTGCGTCTGCTGCTGCCTCTGGGCCACCGTGGTTGTAAATGAGGAGGAGTTCTCGATCGACTCATCTGGATAAATGAAGGTTCAATAACATTTCTGTCTGACTCTTGAGCAGAGGCGGAAAGTAACCAATTACATTTACTCATGTACTGTAATTGAGTAGCTTTTTTGTATATTTATACTTTTTAAGTCGTTTTTTAAAATCTGTACTTTTACTTTTAGTTGAGTACGTTTTAAAAAAAAAGTGTAATTCGCTACTAGGGCTGCAACAACGAATCGATAAATTCGATGAAAATCGATTACTAAAAGCGTTGACAACGAATTGCGTCATCGATTCGTTGTGTCTCACAACTCTTCCAAAAGCGCCCCGCCTTCCCGCCCGCCGTTGCGCGCAGACCAGAGCAAGTCTGATCAGGGCAAGGGAGAGCCGGCAGATCAGCGCGAGGGAGAGCCGCAGATCAGCGCGAGGGAGAGCCGGCAGATCAGCGTGAGGGAGAGCCGGTACCGGCAGATCAGCGTGAGGGAGAGCCGGTACCGGCAGATCAGCGTGAGGGAGAGCCGGCAGACTTGCGCTGCTGCGAACCGGTTCCGCATTGTTGCACAGCGATCCAGGCAGCTGCTTCCAGCACACGGTCCATTCTCAAAGTGGCGCAACCAAAAAACTATAATTAGCACACGATCGTTCATGTCCGCACATGTTCTCTATTTTCTGTCTTATTTGTGCCTGAAGCTCGCTACTGCGGAGCTCATCACCTGTGCTGTGGTGATGTCACCTCACGCAGCATCGAAAACGCGCTCTGCGCTTTTCGGTCAGGAGATCCCTTTGATCTGCTCAAAAGTAACTGATGAGGTGAAAAGGTAAGAATCCAGGCAACAGATTTTCTGGAGAATTAAGAGGAGATGCAGGAAGATGAGAGACAGACAGGACAGGAAAATAGTTAAAAAAAAACAAGAAAACAAAACAAAGTGTTGAAAAGTAAAATGTACGTAGATTTATCTTCACTACACGTTTTTACCTATAAAACAATAAGTTATACACATGTAATATTTATACATCTGATACAATTCAGATCACCTTCAAAACTCAGTCACACACCCAGGGCCGTTTCAAGACATTTTGGGGGCCAAGGCAAAATGCCCCCCCCCCCCCCCCCCCCCCCCCCAATAACTGAGCTCCCAAGAAGCCTCTGTGTAATTCATGCCCTCTCCAGTAGTGTTAGTTATACAGTGTTTATAAAAGCCCCTCAGACATTACTGACATGTTCTAATATTATCAGATGAAAAACTAAATTATCAGACATGCTGTCTCATCTGCTGCTTTTCTAAACTTGCAAAAAGTAACAAAACCGTTTGAAAGCCACTATTTGTGGATTATCAGAAAGTTTCCATGGAGTGTGGGACAACTTATTTTTTCATTGATCCTATCGTCTAATCTCACAGCTGAAACAAGCATCCTTAATAATCTGTGCACAGGAAGCTTACCGATGCTGTAGTAAAACAAAAGGTATAATAATTTATTATTAATAAAACCTTGTTGCAGCACTAAAGCATAAAAATGAGATTTTGCATTAAATATGCAAAATATTTACATATGAGTTGTTTTAGAGCCCTTTTATTGGCAGAATCTGATATTAATTTAGTTCTTACAAAAAATGGGTCCCAACATGGTTTGTGTGGCGTTGCCATAGTGTGACGTCATAGGCACAGATCCCCTGTCCTCTTGTTTGGAAATGGAAATATGATCACCCTACATTAAACAAACTGTCCACCCGGGCTTTTGCACTGCACAGAGACGCTTCGCTGCCTACGACTGAACGTCAGCTGAGAGTCAGTCTCATGCAGACTGACCAATGAAGAGAGGGCCTCAAGTTAAGACCCCCTCCTCATTGGTCAGTCCACACGAGGTGGGTCAAAGGTTACTCTGGGCGGGTTACGTGTTGTCAGGCATTCAAGTATTGAGTATATTTACTGCATATTACAGTAAAATATTCTGTATGTGACCACATTATGGTGATCCTCGGGTCGTGATGACGGAGCCCTTGAATATTGTTGCCCAGGGTACAACAAAGTGTTAATCTGGCCCTGGTTCCGCCGTCACATTCCCGCAGAAACTGGTTGATCACACCGGGGCCAGACTACTAGCATGTGGCTTTACAGCCACGATGTCCTCAGAAGCAAAAACGCTTTTAAAAGGGAGGGAGGAGTCCTAACTGTTGCTGCAGGCGTGTTGTGTGAGAGTGCAGTTATATACTGGTTAATATATTTTTGGGTTCGGTTGCTTTCATGTGGCCTAATGTGAGTCTATTTGGGATCATTGGAATGATCAGCAGCATTTCTTGATGTGACTTTATGGCAGTTGCCCAGGGCATCATCACAAGGAGGATGGCATTCATTTACTTTTGTTTTATTTGGTATTTTTTCAGTCATTTTTGGAAATAGTGATCAATTTTGATTAATTCACAGCCTATGTTTAATTACATTTAAAATAAATGTTAACAGATGAGATCAAACAAAACAGATGAAAATTGCCCTTAAGCTGTTTAACTTGGACCAAGCATTTTAGGTAACAGATAGATGTAGCTTAGGGTCTCTGTCTATACACCTTATAAGACAATTTAGGTGATGGCATGTTGTTTTTCTGCTATTGAACTGTTTTCTAATAATGTTGTGTTAAATAAAGTGAAGGAAGGAGAGAAATAACGTTTCCCTAGCAGTTTTTAAAAATTTCCCCATGTAATCCGATTAATCGATTAATCGTGTCGAGACCCCATCCGATTAATCGATTATCCAAATAATCGTTTGTTGCAGCCCTATTCGCTACAATTTAAATCATTTCCGTTACTTAGTAAAAATACATTATAGGCTTAATAAATTAGAAATACTGCGTGTGGCAGCGTCGGAGCAGAAAGAGACACCTGCATGAGCGCCGCCTCTAATCCGTGGGGGGTACACTTGATAATGAGGACAAACAACCATTTTTATCGCAGTTTTGCTCAAAAACATCAGTTCAGTCCCTGTGATCCACTCGCTGTTTACCTCCTCTGTCCTTCCTCTCCTGTCGGCTGGATCCCGCACCTTCGCGCACCGCTGTGACGTCATCAGAATTCTGCTCGGTTCGGTAGCCGGACTCGGTTCCGTGTTTGAGATGTGTTTCCCTATCGCTCCGCACGGCAACGGCAGCGGCAAAATAACGTTTAGCGCTCATAACAAGCGGATTCTCAGCGCTTTGCTCATAAAACAGAAGACCTGCAGGCCTCCGTGAGTTAAAACATCCTGATGCTGTTCAGGTGTAAACATTGTGCTCCATCCCTGTGTCTGAACTCAGAAGATGCTTCTTGATGCCACAGATATGTGATGATTTAGCTTGTTTCTTTATTTTACTCCAGAATAAGAGATTACAGTATTACTAAAGCAGTTCAGTGTAGTTAAATTAGTCATTCACATGATTCTAACGTGCTAGTGTGTGTGTGTGTGTGTGTGTGTGTGTGTGTGTGTGTGTGTGTGTGTGTGTGTGTGTGTGTGTGTGTGTGTGTGTGTGTGTGTGTGTGTGTGTGTGTGTGTGTGTGTGTGTGTGTGTGTGTGTGTGTGTGTTACACATATAGGACTGCATGAGACAGCGTGGTTTCATCAAATCCATGCATCTTATATCTTGGCTGAAGTAACGGCTCAGGAAAATAACGTATATTTCATAAATGATGATTTCTCTGCAGTGTTTATGATAAATAAGCATGAAGGCCAGAGAGGAGCTCTAGGATGGACACGGATAAAGGAACTGTAATGTAGAGGTAAAGTACGTGACAGGTTAGAGCACAGACTCATGTTAGAGTTTAGTCATGAAACATTGTGATACCTCACATGCTGATGGGAGCTAAAAATGAACTTTTTTCCAAAATAAAGAACTGGTGTTGTGGTTTAGCACTGATGTAGCCATCCTTACGCTGACAAAAATGTAACTAAGTAACTTTTACTTTGAGTAAATTTTATTTACGATACTTTTTACTTTTACTTGAGTAAAAATTTAGGCAAGTACTTTTACTTGTACTTGAGTAAAAAATTATCAAAGTATTGGTACTCGTACTTAAGTAGGAAATGTTAGTACTCTTTCCACCTCTGGTCTTGAGTAGGGTTGGGCATTGAGCATCCCTTTAGGTTTAGTTTTTTCTGCAGTGCTTGAATGATTTAAATCCGTTCGATTGTTGCTGACAGCAGCTAAAGTTTGGCGTTTCAGTTTTCTTTTGCCTGATTCATCGCTGCTTCTCGCTTCAGCGTGTTGGCGTAGACCCTCATTCATCCTGGACACGATGGGAGTTTACACTGAAAACTGGACTTTTCTGGTTATCCAAGAGGCTCCTTCAGTTCGAAACCTTGTTCTGTGAGTAGAAGTTGTGATCAGAAACAAACACTGATTGTGCTACAAGTTTTTTTTCCCCGTGAAAAAGTAAAAACGTGTTTTTGTCTGAATCAGGGCGATTGTGTTGTCCTTTTTTCTCCAGATCATGTAGACCGGAGCACTCATAACTACACATGTATGACCAGTATCGGTGATCGGCGGCTGATCGGAGCGTCCCTCGTGGCTTCGCCTGAGAAAAGAATGAAAATTCACAGAGAAGTTCGGACTATTTCACTAAAGTAAGACGTGTCTTTAGCTGGCTCCTTTAAAACGTGTAAACCTGCCTCTCGAATCAGAGCAGAGTCGATGGGAGCTGGAATCGAAGGAGGAATAGGAAGCGTTCGAATTGAAAAGATTCCCAATCCCAACCCTGCTCATGAACTTTTTCCACGCGTGTTGTGAGATGATTTCTAGATTTAAATCAGCTAATCGAGTTAAATCTAGACTTTCTGCTGCATCGGGATCAGAGTTAGAGCTCCTGTCACTGAGAGAAAACGTGTCGATGATGGGTGCTGTGTGTTCACAAGATGGTGATTTTAAACTTGTCAGAGGAATTCTGTAAGAAAATGTGATTTTCAGTGTTTGACCTGGAACGATGTTTCGAGTTGAACTCCAGTATGATCTATTTCTTTCTTCTGGTGTTTTCTACTTATGTATTAATGTTTATATTGTTTATGGATTCATGGAAAATAATTGTTTTCAATGAAGTAACAGCTTATCTGCTTAAAGGGACATTATGGAAGTGTGACAGCCAAAACATGTGTAGAAATAATAAATGTCTTCTTCATACATTCTCCTGCAATGCCCTGGTCCTGTAGAATGAGCCCTGGCATTTTTACTGTGATTGCCTGTTTTTCTGTAAAATCACAGAAAAAGAGAGATGCTCGGGTCGAGCAGGCTGCTTCATGCGCGTTCACGCTCAGGCATCGCCCGTAGCATTTGCTATCCGTAGCTTTAGCAGCAGAGAGAGAGGTAGAAAGAAGAAGAAGAAAGTATCATTTCTTTAGCGCCTCTCAAGATAAAAATCACGAGGCGCTTCACAAAAACAAAAAATGTAAAAATATAATAAAGCATTTAGAAAATGTTTAAAAAATATTTAAAATGAGCAAAAATAGACAAATTGTGATTAAAAAATGAACTCAGCGACTTTGTCGCTGTTCCTAACGCCTAGTGACAAAGCTAGCTACATTTCTGAGGACCCTTAGCTACCTTCTGTAGAACTTTCTTCTAGATATTTCCTGCTAATTAGCAACAAAACAGCCATTTTCACTCTTTGAACGTTGTTTCAGCTGTCATTAAGGATATAAATGTTACAGATACAAAAGATGTTACTGGTGTTTTACCGAAGCAAAGTTATTTCACTCTGCATGTCGAACTCACAACGCTCCATTAGAACCTCCGCAACCCTGGCCAGTGTGGTGGCTGGCCAATCAGAGCTGTATCGGCTTGGTGGGCCAATCACAGAGCTGTATCGGTTTGGTGGGTCAATCACAGAGCTGTATCGGTTTGGTGGGTCAATCACAGAGCTGTATCGGTTTGGTGGGCCAATCACAGAGCTGTATTGGTTTGGTGGGTCAATCACAGAGCTGTATCGGTTTGGTGGGCCAATCACAGAGCTGTATTGGTTTGGTGGGCCAATCACAGAGCTGTATCGGTTTGGTGGGCCAATCACAGAGCTGTATCGGTTTGGTGGGCCAATCACAGAGCTGTATCGGTTTGGTGGGCCAATCACAGAGCTGTATCGGTTTGGTGGGCCAATCACAGAGCTCTATCTGTGGTTTAGTGGGCCAATCACAGAGCTGTATCGGTTTGGTGGGCCAATCACAGAACTCTATCGGTTTGGTGGGCCAATCACAGAGCTGTATCGGTTTGGTGGGCCAATCACAGAGCTGTATCGGTTTGGTGGGCCAATCACAGAGCTGTATCGGTTTGGTGGGCCAATCACAGAGCTGTATCGGCTTGGTGGGCCAATCACAGAACTCTATTGGCTTGGTGGGCCAATCACAGAGCTGTATCGGTTTGGTGGGCCAATCACAGAGCTGTATCGGTTTGGTGGGCCAATCACAGAGCTGTATCGGCTTGGTGGGCCAATCACAGAACTCTATTGGCTTGGTGGGCCAATCACAGAGCTGTATCGGTTTGGTGGGTCATTCACAGAACTCTATCGGTTTGGTGGGCCAATCACAGAGCTGTATCGGTTTGGTGGGCCAATCACAGAGCTGTATCGGTTTGGTGGGCCAATCACAGAGCTGTATCGGTTTGGTGGGCCAATCACAGAGCTGTATCGGTTTGGTGGGCCAATCACAGAGCTGTATCGGTTTGGTGGGCCAATCACAGAGCTGTATCGGTTTGGTGGGCCAATCACAGAACTCTATCGGTTTGGTGGGCCAATCACAGAGCTGTATCGGTTTGGTGGGCCAATCACAGAGCTGTATCGGTTTGGTGGGCCAATCACAGAGCTCTATCGGTGGTTTAGTGGGCCAATCACAGAGCTCTATCGGTGGTTTAGTGGGCCAATCACAGAGCTCTATCGGTGGTTTAGTGGGCCAATCACAGAGCTCTATCGGTTTGGTGGGCGAGATGTTTACTGTGACTGGGCAAAAACAAAGATGGCGACAGCTCATCTGAAACGACTCTGACATCACCTCTGGACTTTTTACACTTAGGCTTTTCTTTGAGTAAAGAGCAGATAGAAAGACTGAAGTTTGTTTAGAAAAAGGATGTTTTTGCTTCTTCAACAGCGTACGGAGGACTGCCCCGCTAACTGACATCTGCACGGTGAGTACGTCACAGTTGTTGTCCAACAGCACGTGGAGACAGTTTTAAGGAGATCTGTAGATTCCCACAGCTGAGATCTGTCTCTGGGTCAAGGCCAGACTATATACTCACATCTATAGGACGGCTTGCCAGGCTAAGAAACCAACTGGGTGTTGAACCAGCAACTTTTATACCATGTGCCACCAAGCAAGCCAAAAGCATTAATGAATAAATATTAGAAAAATAAACAGGGAACCTGATTTAAGCTCAGTTTGTTACAAGGAACGACTGCTTCAACATTTCCAAGAAAAATATCTTTTTATTTTATTATAAATCCACATATTTGTGTCTATGAAAGCATAAAATTCCCACCTGCATGTTGTGTTTTAATTCTTAATGTGTTTGTTTTATTGTATTCAAAGTAAACCATGGGTATCAAACCATCGAAGACTGCTGGGTGTATGTCACGTACAAACACAGACACTGTCGAACAGCAAAGAGGGAGCAGGAAAGGGGCAGCGGAAGTCCTGCTGGCCGTCTTCGTACGCTGAACCGTCCCCGGGGCCTCCGCCCAACACAGCGGGTTCAGTTCAACACGGTGTGTGTGTGTGTGAGAACAGGCGCTCCTCGGAGAAAAACATCCCGTTGGGTTTCATCATCGAACGTGTGCTTTAGGTTGGCGTTCATCAAAGGTCTGTCCTCGGGACTCAAAGGCTTTTTTATTCATACGCCAACACAGAAAGAACCAATCCACCATGAAAACACTGATTATTTCACCGTTAAGTCACCCACAGCCACGCGTTCGGTCAGTTTTAAACGTTTCGCGTGAGGATGAGAGTA
>NC_091753.1:58406703-58412256 GCF_043380555.1 Nothobranchius furzeri | reverse complement strand
TCAAATAAGACAAAAGAAGAGTAAAAAGTGAGACTTAGTGTACGTTATGGACTCGAAGGAAGAAGAGAAACAAACGTATGAGTGCTGAAAATGTGTTAAAGTGAAAAAGGAGACGAATGAAAGAGAGCAGCAGCTATCTGCTTTCTGTGGGATCAGGCTGTTCTGTAATGACCCATCAGGAGGAATAATGTTGTTTCCGAAGCCAAGGCCGTATTTACAGAGCACTTAGACCGACTCCAGCCCCGCTAAAGGCTGCATCCACACTCCACTTCTCTCTCTCTATCCTTCCATGTTCTCATCAAGGTGCTCTGAGTTCTGCAAGTGGTTCGCCTCTCGTCAGGGTGTGTGTGTGTGTGTGTGTGTGTGTGCTCTCACCTCATCCGCTTCTTCTCTCTCCAGCACTGTGACTCTGAATGGGAGTAAATCTGAAACACACAGAGTTGAGATTAGTGACATGAACATGAAACCTGTAGTGAGTGATGTGTAAACAGGAACGGCCACAGATCAAAACTCCAGAACGTTTTGATCTGGAACGCTGCCAGAATCCTCCTCCTGTCTGAGCGCATCTGACCGCCCCGTCTTCTGAGGACCAACAGAAGTCAAACTGATGTGGTGGGAAGAGAAGCACGTGTTGACTAGACCTGTGATAAAAGCACCACACTTGGCACGGTGGTTCTCCAGCGTTCCTCTACTGAACAAAGCTGCTCAGCTGGACACTTCCAAGATGGCGTCCGTTTACTGTAGAATGTGGTTCCTGCTGCAAAAGACCTTTCCCTTTAGTTTCCCCCATCGATCCATAATAATTACCTTTGGAGGCAAACCTCACCGAGCCAGGAGCTCTGACTGAGCGTTCAGATAAACCCACGCCAGCACGCTCTGCGGGAAGATGTTTTGAGAGTCTTTTACAGACTCCAGAATGTGAAATCCAAGAAGAGCAAACATGGGCAAAAGATCAACCTTCTCACTGTTTCATCTCAGGTCGGCGTAACAGCACACTCTGGGATGCAGGACGTCCGGTCCCGTCCATCCACCTTCTGCCTGTCTGTGGTTGTGTTGCAGTGGCGACAGGCACAAGAGGGGAGGCAGACCGCCTTCTCCCAGCGACACTCGCCAGCTCCTATAGAGGGTCCCCCACGCAGGAAAGAGGGAATAAAATGGTTCTTCCCAGGTTCTCCTACCTGTATGATACACTTGGAAAAACTCCAGATGGAAGCCACCAGACAAAAATCCACCCAGGCACCCAAAATCCACCAGATGACTCATTTTGAGCCTTGGAGAAAGTATTTCCATCAGGCTCACCTTCTGATCAACAACTCTTCTGCATTGAGCTGCAGCCACCTTAGGAGGAGCAGCGTCTTCCGGATGACGGAGCTCCTCACCTCATCTCCAGTGCTGAGGCCACCCAACAGAGGCGGACCATTTCAGCCACCAGTCTCAAGGATGTCCCCGTCTCATCACCCTAGGTGGAACCTAGACGAACCAGTAAGTCCAGAGAGCCTCTTTTCCACCCAGCTCTCTCTTCAGAAGGTGAAACCGCGCAACCTTCTGCCTGAAGGAAGGAGGGTGAAGAACCCCTGGGCTGGATGGGTGAGGTCCGTTTAGTGGTTTGCTCCGGTTCTGGTCCTGCTCGTGTTGGTTGTGTACTTTCTTTGTATAAAAGTAACAAAAGTAGTTGTCAGATATTTTCTACTTTTATTTCTCTCGTTGATCATGTCTACCTTGCTGCTGCGTGTTCGTTTATTCATGTTCCTAACGTGTTTAATGAAATCAGCCATCCGTGTTCAGGTGAGTGGGCGGGGCTTTCAGCCTCCTCCTCCAGCTCCGGTTCCAACACTAAACACGTGACGACGGCTGCATCGGGGCTGCACTTCAACAAAAGGGAGAAGAACATGTGTAACGGTCGCAGTTAGATGTGGTTATTCAGTGTCATTTGTTTGATTTAACTGTGGAAATATTTAATTTAATGTCTTTGGTGATTTGACGCCACCTGCTGGCTGGATTGAATTTTGACACTGGAAGGTGCGCTTGAGGGGAGCGAATGATTAACGGACACGAAGCACGGAGAAGCGACCCAGAAGAAGCTCACGTCGGATAAAGAAAAGTGGACATGGACTGAAATTGCTTATGAATATTAAGTGGAGAGGCGCACACGGCGTGTTTGTATATTTATCTGTATTTGCATTAATATCTGAGTTATAATTTAATGTATTAATATTTGTGTTTATTGTTGTAGTTTTTCACGGTGTTTGCTGGTAACAAGAAGATAAAAGAACCTGTTGAACATCAGTTGGCGCGCGGCGTTTTCTTCCACTAAACCCAACATCATTCTTCATGAGCAGTTACAATGTGGCTCTAGAGAACTGGGCCTGAGAGCTCCCAGTGACAGGAATGCTGACCAACGACTGCAAGGGCGCTCCACAAACATCTGGAGAAGGGCGAGGGCTTGGTTTTCCTCTAAAGTCAGAGAATAAAAACAGTAACTTGTGAGGAAAACCAAACCCCAGGAAAGGTCACAGATGAATCAATCAGGAGTTTCGGACAAAAGGATGAATCCTCTGAGCTGTAAATCTGGATTTCAGTATTCTGTTTGCAGTTTTCTCTTTACTTTCATCCACTCCAATCTCCTCTAAATCCTCTTTTGTCTCTCCACCTCCCAGAGTTTTTACTTTTCTCTCTTTCATCTCTCCATCCTTCCTCATCGATCCCCACCCTACGGGCTGAGTGACTCATTTCTCTGGTCGTGTCTCTCTGCTGTTGGTCGTTTTCCTTCTCTTTCTCTCGTAAACCAAACACTTAAAGTCCATAATCCCCCCTTCAGTTTCCCTCTCTCTGTTTTTCTCTTTCAGCAATTATAATCCCCCCGTCAGTCCTTCTGTCCATCCCCAGCCCCATCTCTCCGCTTCCTTTCATGGAGGCAATCTTTAGAGGAGATTAAATGGCTATGTTTAATTTTAGCTCGACACTGTCAGTGTGATGCAGCAAGTTTTCTTCAACATTTGGAAAAACGGATTGCAGCAAAGGACCGCCCCTGGAATTAGAGACGTCAGAAATAAAGCACAGGATGATTTCAGTCTCACCTTAATGCCCTCAGAATATTGCAAAATAATCTCGATTCAATAATAAATAGCTCAGATTTTTCAAGATTACTCGTGGCTCCTTTTCTACACCCTGTCTCCAGCAGAGGGCGCTGTTTTGGTAACATGTCTGAGTTCTGCTCACTAAAAGGCTTCTTCGTTATTGTTACTGTATTTCTTTGGGCCTGCAATAACATTTGTTTAATAAGAAATAACTAGTACATAATGTTCTTGCTGAATTTGTTGTGACACGCACAAGTTACTCAGAATAATCTGGAGCTAGATTTGGATGAAATACTGAAATAGGAATGTCACAATCCCATAGAAAGTATGAGTACTGTTTCGAATCCGTGTAGAATGGCCGCACCTCTCGATCTCTATTGTTGAACATCATCTCTGCCATTGTCAGGGTTTCCTGGATTGTTTGAAACTGTGGTGGTGGTGGTGGTGGTGGTGGGGGGGGGGGGGGGGGGGGGGGGCAGAGACGTACGGAGACGGTCGCTCTGAGACATGGGACCGTATGTATTTTGGTGAATATTCCTGCTGGAGTGTGTAAAACAGCTTTTTGTTTATTTAAAATTAAATTAAATATAAAAAATTATTTAACTTGAAATAAATTGTAATGGTTGATTCCCACCTTGGCTGTTGTGGTACAGCCATGGGCGGAGCTTGGTGATGTCGGTTCATTTTGGGTCCCAGCCAGATTCTCTGTTTACGTTTTTCTTCCCTCTCACTGCTTCCTGCTGCTCTCTCCCTCATTCATTTTTCAATTCAGTTTTTTTATAAAGCGCCAAACCAGGACCAGAGTCGTCTCAAGGACCTTCACACAGTAAACACACAGGTCAGGTCATTAAGCCAATCAGTAACAAGTTTCCTATATAAGGCACACAGCAGGTCGCATCGAGTCACTGACTAGTGTCAGAGTCTTTACAGCAATCCTCATACTAAGCAAGCATGCAGCGACAGTGGAGAGGAAAACTCCCTTTTAACAGGAAGAAACCTCCAGAGAATCCTGGCTCAGTATAAGCAGCCATCCTCCACGACTCACTGGGGATGGAGAAGACAGAGCAGACACACACACACACACACACACACACCTGAGCAGGTATTCTGTTTTAAGAATTATAATTATTTTTTATTATTTGCTTTTTCTGTCTCAAAAAATAATCCTGCTCAGAAGTCGTCATGTTCATCCTTTCTGCCACTGTGTGTGTGTGTGTGTGTGTGTGTAGGAGGGAGAGAGAGAGAGAAGGAGTTAGTGTGTCTGACCACCAGGTGTCACTGCAGCTCCATGTGAGGCAGCTGTCTTCTGCAGGCCTCAACAGTTCAGTCAGTGCATCCTCAGCACCAGGCTCATATTATAAAAGATGGCCCCACTGAAGGCTCAGGGCTTTTCCAAACCCCCCCCACCCCCAACATCTCCTCTCAGGCGCATGAGGCTGATGGTCTGAACAACCTGACGCAGACAAAATCCTGCAGCTCACTGCTGCTGGAACCAGTTGATAACGGATCGGTAAAGCATCTAAGAGCCACACAACCACCCACAACCGTTTCATCCTTCTGGGAAGATCCCAGATTCTACAGCAGGAGCTCATCGTCATTCCACTCATCCAAGAAAACCAAAGAAAAGAAACTTCCTACAGCCAAATCTGCTTAAGTCAGTGACGGTGCGTTTCTCTTCACCCATTATCCAATCCACCCTCATCACGTCCATCGTGGTTCCGGTTCTGCTGCTGAAGACAACTGGAGAGGTCATCCTGAGGAACTGAGTTCTCTCCATCATCTGCTCACCTCAAAGTTTACTGATGGCTGACATGTTCTTGTACTTGAGTGTGTATTAGTTTGTTTTTGTGTCTCTATAAGAACGTCTCAGTCCAGAAGACGACATCCTTAAGCCTGAGGATGATTCTGACCTGTGATCTGATCAGATCTGTGCTGAGATGTTCTGGATCAGTAAAATTACTGCAGTCCTTTTGGTGCTCCGAGTTAGGGTTCGGGTTATTGACGTGTTAACTAAAGACGTCTTCAATACGAGCTTGAATTGGGTTCGTTCTGACCTGGTTGGTGCAAACTTCATTTTTTGTTACTGAGCAGGAACCGTCCAGGTGGATTTTCAGTTGGAGAATATTGGAAATCAACAAAGATTTCAATAATTTAAGCAGCACAGATTACTGGCAGCAGTTTCCTGCATAAATACCCGGCTAGACCATGAAGTCAGCGTGAGAAAAGACGGTGTTCTGTAGGCAGAGACTGAACATCTAACATGCATGTGTTAGAAAAATTAGAACCAAATCGAACATTTAAAATGAAGTTAATCAAGATTAGAAATCTGTGGTTTCAGCCTAATGTCTGCCAAGAGGGATTAGATTAAATCTGATCACATATTATTCTGAGATTAGGGCAGAACGTTGGCGACACCAACCCACTTTGTTCTGACTGCACAACAAACAAACAGGTGTGTAGCGACTGAGCAGAGATA
>NC_091753.1:58364203-58399203 GCF_043380555.1 Nothobranchius furzeri | reverse complement strand
AGAGAAGAAAGAGGAAGGAGAACAAAACAACTCATTAAAATCAAACAAAGAACCAGAGGAAGAGTGAGGAGGACAGAGAGACGGGAGGAGACAGGCTGCTGGTCCTGAGAGGACACGAAACCAGAAACAAAGGAGGGAAAGTTTAAGGCTGAAGCACAACAAATGGTACACGGCCTGCATGTGATGTAGCTCCTTCTAGGGCTCTACAACCCCCCAAGATGCTTTACAACACATCCAGTCATCAACCAACACACACGTTCACGTCCTGGTGGTGATGAGCTACGATGTAGCCACAGCTGCCCTGACAGAGGCGAGGCTGCCGAGCACTGGCACCACCGGTCCCTCTGACCACCACCACCAGCAAGGAGGGGGGGGTCTTGCCCTAGAACACCACGAGTTGCAACAGGCGGGACTCGAACCTGCAACCCTCTGGTGACAGGGCAGGCACACAGGTTCTTATTGTGTTTGGTACAAGACAGAGACGCGGAGTATCTCTGCAACAGTATTCTGATTACATGAAACATTTTTTAGTAACAGTTCTGGTCGGATTACCGTGGCGGGTACTGCCTGTTCAGCGTGACTGCTTAGGGTTTGGGTCAGCGGATGGGGACGCTGGAGACCACTGGTGACAAATCCGTTTTAGAAGGATCTGCACGCTTTTTCTTCTGAGTTTAAATGAGAACAAATACAAAACAAACTATAAAAGCAGGAACCTAACCGTCTGCAGTGATGCGGACGCTGAGCCGATCTGTTGTGGTGAAGAGGGAGCTGAGCCAGAAAGCCAGGCTCTCGATTTACCGGTCGATCTACGTCCCAATCCTCACCTATGGTCATGAGCTTTGGGTAATGACCGAAAGAACGAGATCGCGGATACAAGCGGCCGAATTGAGTTTCCTCCGTAGGGTGGCCGGGCTCAGCCTTAGAGATAGGGTGAGGAGCTCGGACATTGGGGAGGGACTCGGAGTAGAGCCGCTGCTCCTCCGGATCGAAAAGAGTCAGTTGAGGTGGTTTGGGCATCTGGTCAGGATGCCTCCTGGACGCCTCCCTGGGGAGGTGTTTCGGGCATGTCCTGCCGGCAGGAGGCCCCCGGGTCGACCCAGGACACGTTGGAGAGGTTACATCTCCAATCTGGTCCGGGAACACCTTGGGGTCCTGCCGGAGGAGCTGGTGGAGGTGGCCGGGGGGAGGACGGTCTGGAGCTCCCTAGTTGGGATGCTGCCCCCGCGACCCGGACCCGGATAAGCGGAGGAAGACGACGACGACCATTTAGCTACTTATTTACCTGGATGAAAGCCTCTCTGTGAGCGCCTCCACAGCCAGCTGAGCCTGGCCCGCTCACAGAAAATTACTCGACATTTACGATAAATCGGTTTCTGCGTATTTTTCCAGATTGATTATTGCGAAAGCATCTTCTAACTAAAACTTTGAACGGATCAGTGACAATTGTGCCGCTCTAGTCTCAGATTGGGTTTGAGCTGCTGGTGTGTGACTGCAGCTACTCACCAATGACAGGAGCCGCTCCTCTTCAGTATAAAGTCTGACTCCAGGCACGAGCAACGTTAAAAAACAACAGAAATCAAAGTCCAAAGCCAACAGGAGGGAGGCGGAGTACTGAGTTTCCAGGTTGGTGGGGTTTGACGGTTTCTTGTTTGTTATTGGGAGATGGCGTCATCGTCATGGGTAGGATTTAGGTCCACTACTGTTGTTCCTCGGAGGGACGCTCCTCCCATCCCTTCTGTTGATGATGATGGTGGAGAGTTTTTACTAACACCTGGAGAACACCAGGACAGAGTCAGAAAACACTGGAAACAAGCAAGATTACGTCACTGTTCCTCCTGCTGTTACCTTGCCCTGCAGAAGAGGAGGAGGGAGGCAGAGCGAGGATGTTGGCTCCGCCTCCCCCTCCTCCATTGGTCTGCAGGCAGACGTTGGCATGGCGTGCAGCATCCTTCTGCTTGTAGTGGTTACTGTGAAGCTTGTACTTCATTAGGAGGATGAAGATGAAGACGAGCACAGAGGCCACGATGATCCCACCGATGATGATGATCATGGTACCACCAAGGAACTGGAGGCGGTAAAACAGTGAGAAGTTTTTTAGACTTTATGGATGATTTAAACATTTAGAAACACACTTGGTACAACTTAATACGGTAATGTTGTAGAGGTTATTCACCAGCAGCAGGAATGGGACCTACGCATATTAAATGTTTATATGAAACTTTCCAAATGAGCATAAAGTTCCTTTTCATGAGCTCATTAAAACGGTGCATTAAAGCTATTCAGATAAAAAACTATATGTTCATGTTTGTATTTTTAGTTCAGAAAATATTAAACTACTTTGATTTTCCCTGGAAGTATTTTGATGTGAGTGCATTGGTCGGAGACTCTTATTTTGAAGGATGAGCAGTTGGAGAACAGGTGGAACCTCCGACCTCTGACCCTAAAACCCTTTCGAGCTTGTGATTTTCTACTTTAAAGGTACAAACTCTCCTCTATGACCTGTTTTAAAGTGGCCCCCGATATGTTTTCTTATCAAAACATTCATTCTTTACTCAGCGCTGATTTTTCAGCAGTTTGCCACAATTTCCACATTTATTTTTTTGGTAAATTAAAATCTGGCTGTTTAAAAAAAATCACATAATTTAATCTATCAGAGGATGAACCCGCTTTAGGTTTAAAATCTGCTTATTTCACTCAGATTAAAGGAGGAATGTAGAAATGAACGCTTCTGTTTGTCCCGCTGTTGCTGCTGGTCTCCGTGTGCCATCCGACCACGCCCACACACACCTGGTCGCGTATGGAGTGACAGCGTCCGTACTCCGAGTCGGTGGAGAAAGACACGCAGCCCACCAGCTTGGTCCCTGTCAGCGTGGTGATGCCGTCGTCGTACACGGCCAGGACACACAGCTCATAGTCCCGCGACGACGCCAGGTCACTGAGCAGGAAGTACTTGTGATTGGCTGGGATCATCCTGAGGGAGGGAGAGAGAGATTTAAATGATGCTTTCTGACCTCGAAGGGCTGCACTCTTTATTTTTGACTGACTTTATGAACATTTTAAACAGAAAAAACAACACAAAATAAAAGACCCGACCCGACTTCGCTCTACCGGATCCTTGTTGAAAAGAAAACCAGACATAAATCAGGTGAGGGTCAACGCCAAAATCAAAACATAGTATGAACACAAATCTATGAAAGAAACTAAAAAATAAAACAGTCATGTAAAATTATTAACTGGTACACTTTCAAAATAAGACATGACCCTAACCACACGATGAAAGCATCTATCTGATCGTCCCGGATGGACAGGGCTGGACTGGGAGGCCTTTTCTCTGCAGCTTCCATGTTCCCTCATCAACAGCAGATAAAGGACGTATTTGCATCTTCTTCAGCAGAGTATGGTGGACTGTTCCGTTGACCGTCATCCGTAGCGGTGAGTACGCCACGTTGTTCGTCGACCAATAGCATGCAGAGACAGTCTGAAAGACAATCGTAGACCCCGCCCCACGACTGAGCTCTGGCTGTGGGTTGTGGTCAGACTATATATTCACAGTTCAGGCTAGTGGTCTGCAGCTGTTGGAGTCCATCTGGAGAACCTGGTGTGGTTCTGCAGACCTCGGTAGGAACCAGTCTGACCTCTCTGTAAACCTAGGGCTGCTGGTTTAAATCCCAGCAGATCAGATCAGCCCAACCAACCTGCTCCCTTAAAGGAGACATAACATGAAAAACCCACTTTTTTATCCATTAACACAGTGTGTTTCACATTTTAAGTGTCTAAGTGAGGAAAAAGGCTTATATTATTCACTAGAGTTGCTATTTAGATATTTAATAATTAAGTTTCGGGGATATTTGTCCACCCGTTCAGTTTTTCAAATGATCTATTACATCAGAAATTTATGTCGTCACGATAACTACCAAATACGGTCATGGCCCTCAGCTAAACACAGAGCCAATGCGCCATTTTTCGCTAAGATTTTTGTAGTCCTATTGGAAAAATGCAGAATGTCTGGTTATTTTAGCCACACAGCTCAGAACTGTTCCTCGTTTTAAGGAAGGGTGGTGTGGCAGTATTTAAACCCAGGAGCTGATGACACAACTGCTAAAAAAAAAAAAACAGAAGAAAAAAGTAGTGTGTGTGTGTGTGTGTGTGTGTGTGTGACTGCTACAGACAAATGCATGAGGGAGTTAGCAGCCTTGAAACAGCCTGATGAACAACTCTCCCCACATGTTTTAAAAATGTTAATATAATGTTTCTGCTATGCTAAATAATGATTTCTCTATAGAACTACAAAGTTCAACTAGCGGAGGAGAATAAGGTCTGCACTATGGAGGGGGGCGGAGTTTACAGCTCCTTCTCCAGATTTAAAGAGACAGTACCCAAAAACGGCTCGTTCTCAAGACTCTCCTCAGAACAGGGGTAGATGAGGGTCTGTGGAGCAGCAATAATGAGGAAATCAGACCAAAGAACTGCAGCTCCACTGTATTTAGACCCCAACTGAAGGATTTATATGTAAAAAGGAATAACTTAAAAGTATGTTATGTCTCCTTTAAATCTTCACTTCTCGTTATCCTGATGGTCACTTTGAACTTCAGCCATGCGAACGAGTCATTTGGAGATTCTCGTGAACGTTTCCACGAGGCTTGATGATCTTCAGCGAACATTTGTAGTCAGCTTCCTGTTTCAAGGTGCCAATCATGTCTATCTTCATCTCTCAGAAATAAACGGCGACGTCTGTGTTTACGTATTTTTCTTCGTTATATTTTGTCACACTGATGTTTTTGTCAGTCTGGTTTAAAGACCGACATTAAAATCAACAAGCTGCTCCAAAGCGTCTCTTCTCTCTGTTTGGTCCTTCTCCATCCAGGCAGGACTCGTTGGTCCTTGTTGGACTCGTGTTTAACGTGTTTGTGCTGAAATCACTTCTTGTGCCAAACAGAGGAGATGTGACAGTGTTCTGATGAGGAGAGGAGAAGTGTTTTCCAACAGCACAACAGATTAAAGTTGAAGTAGGAAACTGAACTAGAGGGAGTGTAAACGCAGAGGGAACTGAGAGGAGGGAACACAAAATCAAAGGTTACGAGTCCGACTGAGATTGAAGATGAAGAGGAGGCGAACGAGACAGAAAAAAGAAAAGATAACGAGGAAAGAATAAACAAAGGCGACAAAACCGAACACAAGAGATCAAAACAAACGAGCAGGAGGAGGCGACGGAGTCCAAAGAATCAAAATAACAGTTGAGGAGGAAATAAAAGGACAACAGAAGATTTGTTCAGAGACGAAGGAAGACAAACAGCTTTCTCTGATAGAAACAGATAAAGATGCTAAATGTTTCTGGAAGTTGTGTTTTAACAACTGAACTGGATTTCCGAGTCTTAATCCGTCGGAACGATGAAAATCTGATGTAATGAATAAATTCACAACCTGATAATCTGAATCCAGAAGAAGGTGATGTCATCGACTAACGCTGAACAAAGGAGTACTTCTGTTTTCTGGATGTTTCTCTGGTTTCTCCTCCCCAGCTTTCCAACGATTCGTTTCCATCAGTTGTGTGTGTGTGTGTGTGTGTGTGTGTGTGTGTGTAATAATATTTAAAGCCATACTATGCAGCTTTTTCACATTTTGAAATCTTTTTCTATTGCCAGTTTGCACCAAAATGACTCTACAGGGTGAATAAAATGTCACTCTGACCTCACTGTGGCCAGAATACCGCACTTAAAACTTCAGAGTGCGGGTCCGGTCCCTGTTGGAGCGGAAATGCTGGCGCTGCGGTCTGCTTCCAGCACGTTTCCTGCCTGTTTTAGATCACGAGCGCAGCTGATTTGGTTGATTCAGTGATGAAGCTCTCCTGTAGACACTAATGGAGCCCGAGGAGACGTTTCAGCGGTTAGATGACGGTGTTAAAAAGACAAATGTACAGTTTCACTTTTGCTTCACTAATGGAACACTAAGCGGTGCTGAAACAAGCCAAAACGGCGGAGTTTTCCTTTACAAAAGAACAGAAGCAAAAACGGCACAAATCTTACAATAAAAAAAAGGAAAAACATTAAAATCTACAAAAAAATAATAATAATTAACCTTTAAAGGCCTCTCTCTCTCTCTCTCTCTCTCTCTCTCTCTCTCTCTCTCTCTCTCTCTCTCTCTCTCTCTCTCTCTCTCTCTCTCTCTCTCTCTCTCTCTCTCTCTCTCTCTCTCTCTCTCTCTCTCTCTCTCTCTCTCTCTCTCTCTCTCTCTCTCTCTCTCTCTCTCTCTCTCTCTCTCTCTCTCTCTCTCTCTCTCTCTCTCTCTCTCTCTCTCTCTCTCTCTCTCTCTCTCTCTCTCTCTCTGATGAAAGGTGAGATCCTGCACAAACCAGATGTTTTGCTCAGGCTTTGACGACACGTTAAACTTTGATTTTTCTCTGAATTCCTCAGAAACCTCAAACCGCCTCAAGACTTTTACTTTTATTCCTGCATCACTTATTGCACTTAAGAGGACGTTTGCGTCCCTCATTCAGCCTGTTGTGAACTCTTAGGGGTGCTGGGATATTTATTTCCCCGTTCTTTTATTTATGGGTCGTTATCCCTTTGAGTTTGATGGGGTGTATTCGCGCTGCAGCCCAGATTACCTCTCTAAAGCAAAAGACCAAAGGTGACAGATCATCTGCTGCTGTGGCCCCCAGACTCTGGAACTCTCTCCCCCTGAGCCTGAGATCAGTGGACTCAGTGGTCTCCTTTAAAAAGCAGCTGAAGACTCACTTGTTCAAGCTGGCTTTTGTATGACCTTCTTCACCTCTCTCTCTTTATTCTGCTCTCCCCACCTATTCCACCTTCCTCAGGATCCACTGGTTTCCCTCTTTCCTGTTCACTCTCTCTCTTTCTCAACATTTTTATCACAATTATCTATTTTTTGCTAATTTTAAATATATATTTAACCATTTTCTAAATTCTTTTTTTTTATTTTTACATTTTTTGTTTTTGTGAAGCGCCTCGTGATTTCTATCTTGAGAGGCGCTATAGAAATGATGTTTTCTTCTTCTTCTTCTCTCCCAGAGGAAGGATAACGTTGATTTAAGCTGACTGACGGACGCATGTCTCGTCGCAGCACGTGTGAAAGTTAAAACCACAGAAATGGGCTCCAGGTCCTAAAGCGTTGCGTCTTATCCCCGCAGTGTTGTACAGAAACTACCGGAATCCCGTCAGCATTGTTTTTTTCTGCTGACATGTCTGCGCACCGTCATGAACGGGATGAGAACGGACCTTTCCAACATGCTGAGCAAACATAACCTCGTCCATCACAGAGGTATCAGTGTCTGTTAAAAACATCTGAATGTCAGCTCTTTCACTTCCTTCCTCTGGACGGCAGATTTTACCTTCTTAAATAAGTTATGCTGCTGGTCAAAAGCTTTTAACGTCTGAGTGGAATAAACACGGACACCAGACAAAAGACTGTTAAAGTGCTAAAATAACAACAGTAGGGCTCATAAGTATCAAGTTGTTACCCACAATGCACTGCACAGGTCGACCAGTCTATTGACGTCATAAACAGCGTGTGCAGGATGACTGACAGAGCAACGTGTGGAAATGTTGCTTGGAATCAAACCCGAGCAAATGTCGATTCAAAACGAGATTTCCATCAATCAAGCGGAAACAAACACAACTGAAAGCAAATTATGATGCTGTCCTGCGTCTAATTTAGGCTCATCAGCGTTTGTCTGATCAGGGTGGACGTAAAACACTCGTCTATTATTAGAATAATCCCAACCACAGAGTCACATCTGTACTTCCTGCCCAGGACTGCAGAGTACTTCCTGTCCAGGACTGCAGAGTACTTCCTGTCCAGGACTGCAGAGTGCTTCCTGTCCAGGACTGCAGAGTACTTCTTGTCCAGGACTGCAGAGTACTTCCTGTCCAGGACTGCAGAGTACTTCCTGTCCAGGACTGCAGAGCTCGGACTGAAGACGTTTCAGAAACATACGTTTAAACAAAAAGAAGCTGCTCCCTCATCTGTTTCACTTATGGATGTGTGTATGTGTGTGTGTGTGTGTGTTAGTTATCAATTATTCATCTGCCAGGTAGTGCACAGCGGAGCTCCTATTCACTGACATTAGAGCAGAGGTTAGGAGATGAAGAATGCAATAATAAAGAACACCCTGACCCCTCCAGGCACTGTGTGTGTGTGTGTGTGTGTGTGTGTGTGTGTGTGTGTGTGTGTGTGTGTGTGTGTGTGTGTGTGTGTGTGTAGCCATGTTTGTGCAGATGTCTGTGACTGGAATAAAAAAAGAGAAGACACACTGGCTTAACGAAATCACTCCAGCCCAGTGGCGATTATCCTCCTGGTCAGAGGTGGTCAGCCACTTCAGTGAGGTCATGCAGATCCTTGGTTGGATTAAAAGCTTTGAAGAGGTGAACGGATGCACCAGAATCATCAGTGTGTTAGAAATGTATCGAGAATCAGTGTGAATGCATGAAGCCATCAAAGCTTCAATAATCAAATTCAGTACATGTGCAACAGTTTTAGGCAGGTGTGGAGAAATGCTCTCAATCACACGTCAACAGCACCTGGTGTGGCCACCCTCTCCCTCCCCAACAGCATCAGTTCTTCCAGCTCCAGCTGTTGAAGGAACTGGGCTGGAGGTTGCTCCAAACATCCTGGAGAACCAACTACAGATCTTCTGTGGATGCAGACTTCCTCACATCCTTCTACCTCAATGTGACCCCAGACACACTCCATGATGCTGAGATCAGGACTCTGTGGGAGCCAGACCACCACTTCCTGGTCTTCTGGTTCTTCTTCATGATGAAGATAGTCCCGAATGACTTCGGCCGGGTGTTTGGGCTCACTCACTTAGCATTTTGTGCATTGATCATGTTTTCACACCTGCCTAAAACTTTTGCACAGTGGTGTATATCTAATCTGTCGGTTTATTCGGCCTCGTTCTCCGTTTGGTCTTTTAAACGTAAGTTAGGTAAGACTGAAGTGAAGCTCAGGAGAACCCGTTACTGCGCTTTTAGCAACCTGCAGGTTTCAAACATTCACCTTTCTAACACTTTCTCATTGGAATTAGTGATTTGATGAAGAAAAGAAAAGATGTGCAGGTGAGTGGGCGGGGCTTACAGCCTGACATCCTGAGGGCTCAGACCACAGTTCAGTTCAATTCAGTTTATTTATACAGCGCCCAATCAGGACCAGAGTCGTCCTTCACACAGTAAACAGGTCAGGTGATCGAGCCAATCAGTAACAACTTTCCTATATACGGAACCCAACAGGTCGCATCGAGTCACTGACTAGCGTCAGAGTCTTTACAGCAATCCTCATACTAAGCAAGCATGCAGCGAGACAAACAACATGGCGGCTAAAGAACGGTGCAGGGACTCTTTTTCTAACGGATTTTGTCAACGGTTAGGTCACTTTTGGCTCCGCCCCCCCAAATAAACAAATAAAAGTGAAGACACCAACAGCAAACAGTGAAGACAACAAACTGATTTGTGTTTTTGTTTGATGTAAGAGAGCCCGCAGAACCAGAGATGATGAACAGAGTTTTGTTTTCCTTTCTCCTCTGACACCAGCTGGTCTGAAGCTTCAGCCGAGGAGAACGACCCGTCGTGGTTCTTCTTCACAGCGAAGCTTCAAACTTCACGTGGCTGCCGCCTTGGGCCGAGAACACGTTAGAGTCCAGAATGATAAAGTTTGACAGGTCTAAGATAAGTGCCGTTTAAACACGTCGGAATAGCGGTGTGCATCTTTTAAAAGTTTTGAATATTGCCGGGGTCAAGATGATGGACGTTACGAGGCTTTAGCGTGAAGAAACGAGCGCGGGAGGAGGCTCTTTATCTCCTCGGGGCAGCTTTGTGAATAATGCACTGGCCACAACCCAAATGCAATACAGCCACTTTAAATTTATCACAAGGCGTGACACGACACCCAAGCCATTGTGTGATTTTTTACCGGCCACTCGGTGTTCAGACTCGGTTTGCATGCGGTGCCTGAGCGCCTCCATTCATTCTGAGCTCCATTATTAATTGACACAAAAGAGAATCGGCTCTGCCGTTGGACACAGGAACATGTTTCTTACTTTCATGGGAGGAAAAGTTGTGGGTTTCATCGGTTCACTGGCCCAGCGACACATTCTGAGGAACAAACTCTGCAGTTGTTTCTAGAAAACCGAGACTTCGCTGCGTCTTTATGATTAAAATGGCTGCTGCTCACTTTTGTTTCTGCAGCCACATGAACAATGGCTGCTTTGGCTTCATTTGTTCAGCTGCTGGTCACTAACGTTCAGCTGATCGCTGCAACAAGCTGCTCACTTGTTTACAAAGACGGAACGTAGAAAAGGAGAGAAAAGTGTTTTCTGCCACCAAGAAGATAAAAAGTAGTAGATATACAGTAGGTGGTCAAGTTGGAGTACTGCAGGCGAGTCCACTCTGAGTGGCTGTTTCCTGCTATGGACCAGCACCAGAGGACTCTAGATGACGAGTGAAGGTGAGTCAGACACAGGAAGGTGATAAGTAGGTCAATACATTTTACTGTAATTGTTGGCATTGATAAAAGTAGCTTGAGATCATTTTAGAGCCAACTATTTGCTTCTAATTTACCGTTAGCACGGTTATTTCCCCGTTCTTTTATTTGTGGGTCGTTATTCCTTTGAGTTTGATGGGGTGTATTAGCGCTGTAGCCCAGATTATCTCTCTAAAGCAAAAGGTCAAAGGTGACAGATCATCTGCTGCTGTGGCCCCCAGACTCTGGACCTCTCTCCCCCTGAGCCTGAGATCAGTGGACTCAGTGGTCTCCTTTAAAAAGCAGCTGAAGACTCACTTGTTCAAGCTGGCTTTTGTATGACGTTCTTCACCTCTCTCTCTTTATTCTGCTCTCCCCACCTATTCCACCTTCCTCAGGATCCACTGGTTTCCCTCTTTCCTGTTCACTCTCTCTCTTTCTAAACATTTTTTAATCACAATTGTCAATTTTTGCTCATTTTAAATATATTTTTAAAGGGACTATACGGACTTTTGAATTTTTATGCTCGCGATTGCCCCCTCAGGCCAAAAGCGTAACGGCAGCTTCAATAGTAGACTCGTGCACGAGGCGCGCATGGTGTACGTGCACACTCCTTAACGAAAATAACAGCTGAGATAGTCCCGTGTGTGTGTGTGTGTGTGTGTGTGTGTGTGTGTGTGTGTGTGTGTGTGTGTGTGGTCCGGAGGACAGACAGGAGAATGTGCAGCTAATTAATTAAATAATGTGGTTCTGTACCTTTCTCTTCAGCACAGCCGACAAAGGTTTATGATGGGTCAGTCCTCCTGCATGCTCAGATCATTCCCTTCCCTTGCTTGAAAAATTGTTCCAAAATGAAAGTTGAACCCACATCTTTTTTATCTGTGAATTCAATGCCGTTCGGCAAGTCTCAAATAAAAATCTTACTGTAAAAATATACCATTAATGTAAAAAAGAAACTCTAAATAAACTATGTTCACATCCAGAATCAAACCCGGGTCTTCTGCATGAGAGTCCAACATCGCACTAGGTGAGCTACACTCTAGTAACATTCCCAGTATCTGTAACATTTATATCCTTGATGACAGCTGAAACAACGTGAAACCAAAGAACGGTTCGGAGTGAAAATGGCTATTTTGTTGCTAATTAGCAGGAAACATCTAGAAGAAAGTTCTACAGAAAGTAGCTAAGGGTCCTCAGAAATGTAGCTAGCTTTGTCACTAGGCGTTAGGAACAGCGACAAAGTGGCACTGCCTCTCTCTCTGCTGCTAAAGCTACGGATAGCAAATGCTACGGGCGATGCCTGAGCGTGAACGCGCATGAAGCAGCCTGCTCGACCCGAGCATCTCTCTTTTTCTGTGATTTTACAGAAAAACAGGCAATCACAGTAAAAATGCCAGGGCTCATTCTACAGGACCAGGGCATTGCAGGAGAATGTATGAAGAAGACATTTATTATTTCTATACATGTTTTGGCTGTCAAACTTCCTTATAGTCCCTTTAACAATTTTCTAAGTTCTTTTTTATATTTAAACATTTTTTGTTTTTGTGAAGCACCTTGTGATTTCTATCTTGAGTTGCTCAATAGTAGCCGCTAGCCTTCTTTACCTGATGAGAATAAAACAACTAGATGCTGCGGCTTCTCGTGGGTACAAGAAATGACTTCTGGGTCGCTCCTGTTTACCTGATGTACCTTTAAATTTATAACCTGCTGCCAAAATGCAAAAAAACACAATGATGTTTTTGCCCTGTGACCGACAGACCGACTGACGCAGTAAAGTCTCCTTGGCACCAAATCAACAAAAGAAGATTAAAGAGCTTCCTGATAATCCAGTAACCCCTGAAAAATGCCATCCACTCTTCGACCCCACATGCTTTAACATATCAATCACAGCAGGAACCAATGAAACCTTTTAAATTAATCACCTACAATCACCAATTACTGCCTGAGGTAACTCAGGTCCTGAGAAGCTGATTCCACAGATTTTCTATGGAATGAGTTTTCCCTACATATGAGACACAAGGTTGTCAGAATATTGATGTAGAAAGAGGGATGAGGAGAAAGAGAAGACGAGATCTTTGTGTGCAAATGAAGCGAGAGCCGGATGAAATGCACAAAGCCAGCCTCCGCATTCTCAGAACTAAAAAATATGAGCTGGCTTTACAAAAACGCTTCAGATCATCTAAATATGAAACAGACAAACTCTAACATAACTCCACATGATATTAATAATGCAAAACAAAAGAGTTTCTTCTCACTTCCTGATCTGTTTAAGCATTTTTAGTCAAATTTGAATGTTTGGACACACGAAAAGGAAAGTTATAGTGACTCAGAGGGATGACTACAGCTGGAATCACTGGTAGAAGGTCAGAGGTCATGCTGGTTGGACACTATAGGCATGCTTACATTTTTGGATCTTCAGGGTCATTTCTAAGACGGATAAATTGACCAGGAGACACGATGTCCCGGTCCTCTGTTGCGTCTCCACACAGATTCAACCCTTTCAGGACTTTGCAGACGTCAGAATATCATGGCTGCTTTGGCAGTGAGTGATGTCACTGATCAGCACCAAAAAGCGACCACAGTAACATTAAAGCGTTTATTCTGTTGAAGTATGACAGTTCAATTCATTAGGAGGACCGGCTGTGTGATGTAAAATGGGGCGTTCGATGACCAGAAGCAGCGTCGGGTTTTTTTGGCGCTCTATGAGACGACAAAGCCCCGTGAATCATGGGGAGATTCTCTGAGCACGATGGGAGTTCAATAACGGCACCTTTAGCGCTTCTGCTTCCATTCTGCTTCACAAGTAACTCTTCTAATTTTACTAATGCTGGTTGTTTTGGATGACGTCTGCTGATGTCATTTGCTGCTGGGTTCCGACTATCGTTACGGTCCACACCCCTCAGCGGCAGCTCGGCGCATCTCTGATCGCAGCGGCGCCTGTCTGCTGCTGCTTGTGGAGCTCTCGGAGACCTCTGTGGTCCACCCGGTTTTACCCAGCGGTCAGCCCGGCGTCTCTCTGACTCAGAAGCTCCGGTGTTTTGCACAGTTAACTCCGGTTGTAGCTACGTAGCTACCTCCGTTAGCTTAGCTCCCACCTCCACATTAGCTTTGGGTTAGCTTGTGGCTACATCGCTTCAGTTCACGGGTGTTGTCATTTGATCCCAGCCTTACAGCCTCACCCTAAGCCCCTCCTCTCTTCCCTTTTTTGGAATTGTCTGGGCTTGACGGAACCTGTGACACGGTCAAAATGGCGGTGGTGGCCACCTCCCATTTTGGCACACAAACTTATAATTGGAGCCTATGGACACGAATTGTCCAGTATATATGTGGATGGTTGATGCAGGTTTCAGCCCCCTCCTTGTTGGCTCTTTCATATTTTCTGTGCGACCCGGAACCTGAATCCTCCTACAAGCACACCAGATGTTGGAGCTCGCCATTCGTTTGATCAGGTTTGTGTACAGGCCTTGAACGGTTTAGACATTTCCAGATGCCTTTTGGGAGTCTGGTTTCCTACAGCTCATGCCTAACCCCTCTCTTAAACCTCTCCTTGGTATGCCACCAAGTGTTCCTCCCTCTCACCTACTCACCCACAGCTCTGCCCTGCTGGATTCTCATCTACAACTGAGGATTCAAGTCAAGGGTTAATTATATCTTCACCGTTCTCAAGCTCCTTTTTCCTTTTCGGTCCTCCGTTTGCCACCCATTATCCCATCTGCAGGATCTACGACGTTCCAGGGCAATTACCACCTCACAAGATTCCTTAGTATTCTTCCATCGTTTAGTCGCTGATGTCTCCGTATTTTTCTGTTAGATGTTTGTAGCAGTATAGTTTATCTCCCATCCACTGCACTTGTTCGTGCTAACCTGTTCCGCATTTTGGTATCAGCTTTGGTCCGGCCTGACATCTGTAACTCCGTCTAGTAGACGTGAAATTAAAGACGAGATCATAGCTTTGATCCAAGGAAAAGAAGAGCAGAGTGTAACTGCGGTAACGAAGGAGCCGAGCCGTCAAGGAGAGACAGTCTGGACATGTCCTGTCAGAAGGAGACCCCTAGGCTGATGTCCGTGACCAGAAGTTCAGCCTTCGAAGCTGCGCTACGGCGTTGAGCCCAGACCACACGGCGTGTTTCGGCTTGCACAGGACTGCTCATGACACGCGGAGAACTCTAGTGAGGCGGCTCGCTGTTCAGCCCAAGGTTTCGGTGACCCACCTGACGTATCGGGTGTTGTAGCGCGTTGCAGGATGAGATAGCTAGGTGTTTAGACTAAATATGAATGAAAATGACTGAAAATTAAATAGTAGAGTTTCATTCATTAAATGAGAAAGGAAAATGACGAGAGTCTCGTGACTCCCAATCTTTCACCCTCCTCGGCCTCCTCGTCAAGCCTTCAGCCTTCATGCAGCACACCTGGTCCCCTCATCCAGCTCCAGCCAAGCCCTGTTTCCCTGGCAACCACAATCAACTTCATTCATCTCACCTGTTCCTGTAATCAGCTCATCCCACACACCTGCTCCCTCTGCTATTTAACCCTTTGATGCATGAATTATGAAATCTTCAACCATGATTTTTTAAACAATTTTTTTCATTCATCTTTAGGTGTGAATGAAACAAATTTCAACAAATAATTTTGTAACATTTTGTTAATTTACAAATAATTTATTACATGTCCACCTCAGTGGACAGCGTGCATTCTGAACATGAAATATGTTGGCTTGACTTGCTGAAGCTCAAATGGAGAGGCTCACATGCAATAAAGTCTTCAACATCTGTGCTTAATAGCAAAAATAAATAAATAACAATTTTGAGTACCTGTCCACTGTAGTGACCATTATGCATCAAAGGGTTAACTCCCAGCCTGCTCCCCAACCGGTGCCAGATTACTGAACGCTCCTTGCTAGTAAATCTTCCAGCCTTGCACCTTGCCTGATCTCACCCCGGCTTTCCACAGGAGCCGTCAGCAGCACGTCTTGCTCGCGTAAGCTGCTGCTTGGCCCTTCCCACGAGACGCGAAGCAGCAGGGGAGCAGCTGTCACCGACAGAGCACGAAGTCACACGAGTGACTTCGTCAGTAAACACAACAACAAGCAGGAGAAAACTACAACATGGCTCCAAAAGGTTTGTGTTTTATGTTCTGTCCGTTTGGACCTGAAAAACAAAGGAGACCGCTAGCTAGGTGATAACTTCTCACGGGGCCGCACAGTTAGTAACTTTTTTAAAAGTAAAGCAACCGGAAGGCAGTACGTTTCTTTATTCTGAAAATCTCGGGAGCTTCTGTCCGTTTCTGCGTCCGATTTCCTGTCTTTCCTTCCCCAAAAATGTCGAACTTGACCCGTTTCAGAGGCGTCGCGCGTAGAAAATAGAACCGGCGCGTAAGGGCCGCGACATGCTGCTCCTGAGACGCGGCCGACTCGCGCTGCTGACGGCTCCGGTGGAAAGCCGGGGTCAGCCTCCGGACCTCGTTTTCACTCCTGACCCCTGCCTTGAACTCTGCCTGCCACCACGACCCTCACCTGTCTGCTACCTCGTCTCCAGCCTGTTCCCTGAACCTGCTTGTCCGGTCTGGTTTTTGACTCACGCCTCCTCTCCGACTCTGTCTCCAGCCTCGCGCTCCTCTGGTAACTCCACATCTGATAAAGACTTTTTCTTTAACTTTTACTGTGTCTGGCGTCATCACGGGCCTTCCGAGTTCTGATCGTGACAGAGAGGAGACAATCATGACCGTTCGTTTAAAACTCATCAAAATGACAACAAACATGTTCTGCTGCTGCTGCAGGAAATAAAACCCGGTGCCCCCTTCACTAGTTTATCACTGTAAGGGACGTGTTCGTTCTTGTTCTTTTTATCCATCCTCGCGCCTCAACTACAGCTGCGGCTTCCCTTAGCAACGTGAATCATGCACCCAAAATGGCGCTACGGGGGTGTGGTTGACATGCAGGTCACGTGTCTGACAGAGACCGACTGCAGGAGATCTCGTTCCAGCAGAACGAGCTAACGTCACGAGCGCACACGCCACTCTGCCGTTACACGTCCGCATGCTCATGCACGTAGCTTACACTGTCGCTTCTTCTACTCTCGTATACTCCCATCACTAGTTGTTCACATCGCTTCCTGGGTGTGTTTTCATTGGTGGATAGCAGACGAGAGTCGTAGGTCTTTAAGCAGTGCTTGAAGACCGTGGGAGGCTGACTTTGGTCATGAGGCTGCTCAGGAAGCTGTTGCAGACCCTCGCGTTCACTATTGGTCGTGATTCTGCTCACGACGAGGGTTTTGTCGAGGACGGCCAACAAACGCGCAGCGTGGTCCTGGCTTTAGTCATCTAAACGGAGTGTGGAGTTTCCTTACACCCTGAAACCAGTCAGCAAAGGTCTCCAGCTCCATCCTTCTGGATCAGACTCCTGGGACGTCCCGTAGCATGCTGAAGAGATGTGGAGAAACCTCAACATGCCCCGATAGGAGCAGGAGTGTGGAAGGAGAGAGGGAAGCCAGCGGTGCTTTCCGACGATGAAGATGATGGTGATGGTACTGAGGATGATGATGCTGAGCAGGAAGGACAGCATGAAGGCGATATGAAGAGGCGGTCTGGTAAAGAAGATGACATTAGACGACTGGATTCTGACGGAGTGAGAGAAAAAAGCACAAACAAGCACGAAGAGTTGTGGGAGAGGAAAGCTGATGCCTCATCACCTCAGCAGAATGTGATCAGCTGTCATTTCCTCCACCCCCCACCCACCCCCCACCCACCCCTCTGCACATCTCTGCATCGGCTGAGTCAAAGAAACTCTTATTCACAGCACTGCAGCAGTTTATCCATCATTCATCAACGTCTGCATCCACCTTTCCTCTCCACCCCCTTTCTCCTTTCAATCTCTCCTTCAGGACCAGGCGGAGCAGTAATTAGGAAGCAAATGCACACGTGCATCTTCAAATGGGCACAACCACATGGAGCCTTTTGAGTTGCCACACAAACATCCACTCCTGGAGCGAGACGGAGGGGAAAAAGGGAGCAGAAGAGAATATTAACGGAGGAAGAATCGATAACTTCATTTCCTGCTGCTGACAGAGGTTGATCTCGCCTCGCACCCGTAATCCTCGGAGTGAATGCGGACTCCTGTGCAAGAGAGTCAGTGAAAGCGGTGAAGGATAAAGCTGGCCAGGTTGTTCTTGCCCTGGGGCAGAGATGAGAAAAACAGCTCCGAGAAGCATCAACATCCAAAAGACTCACTGATAGAAAGAGTCCACGTGTGTGTGTGTGTGTGTGTGTGTGTGTGTGTGTGTGTGTGCGTGTGTGTGTGTGTGTGTGTGTGTGTGCGTGTGTTTAAACTGTTCTGATTCTTCCATCTTCAACATTATTTTCTGCCAGTGCAGAAAGACAGATTATAACCGTTCTGTTGGACAAACGCCAGTAACACACCACTCTGTGTGCTTAGAGAAGCTTTGATTTCACCTCAGAAACCAAAAGTTATCCATCTAAACTGTTTGATCGTTTCTGTTTTTCATCTCCATCTTAACCACCGCTTGATTTTCTCCTTCACCACCCATCCAAAGTCAGAGGACATTCCTCTTCCTTTCCTGGTCACCGCTTCTGTCATGATCCGCCCCGGCCTCCCTGACTGTGTCTCTCCTGCCCTGATTAGCCTAATTGTTCTCACCTGTCCCTGATTGCTCTGCCCATGTGTTCCTGATTCCCTTGTGTATTTATACCTCCCTCCGTGTTGCTGTCTTTTGTCGGTTCATTGTCGTTTGTGCATGTTCGTTCGTCCTGTTGCTCCCGTCCTACAATAAACATCTTTTTATTTTTTCATCCGTCTGCTTGCTCTTCTGCCTCCGGAAACCCACCACCACACATGGTCTGCCACCTCCACCCGCAGAACATGACAGCTTCTTCCTAAAAGGGTTGGAAAGTTTTTGCCTGACTGGGAACGAATGACGATCTGATCAACGGGCGGGATCGGCGCTGCGTCTGCCACGATGCGGGCGTCACCGGTCTGTTGTGGTGAAGAGAGAGCCGAGCCAATCTATCAGCAAGTATACGCGTGTGTGTTTTGAACAGTTCTACGTGCCTCTTCACTAGCGCGACGTCTGGAAAAGGACAAATAAAACAAAAATGACCATCAGCAGCGGTAGAAAAACCCTCCCTCCCCTTCCTGTCGGGGTGGATTTGCAGGTTTTTACCTGTTTTTATGGTAGCTCTGCTAGAACCTCACAACCAAGTATTACACTCACCACGTTTCACATCCAAACACAGACGATACCAAAGTAGTCTGCATTTCCACCTGGAAACCTCAGGTTCTCCTACTGGTGTGATTCCTCCCCGCCTCTTTGAGGAGGTTTTTCCCTCCGTGGGTCCTTGGGCTCTTACCATGGTAAACAGCAGCCTTTCATCTGGTGTGGTTCCAGAATCTGGGAAACATGCTGCTGTTCAGCCACTTCTTAAGAAGCCCAGTCTTGACCCCTCTACTGTGTCTAATTATAGGCCTACAGGGAGTGCAGGATTATTAGGCAAGTTGTATTTTTGAGGAATAATTTTATTATTGAGCATGTTCTCAATGAACCCAAACCCTCATTAATATCAAAGCTGAATGTTTTTGGAAGTAGTTTGTTTGTAGTTTTAGCTATTTTAGGGGGATATCTGTGTGTGCAGGTGACTATTACTGTGCATCATTATTAGTCAACTTAACAAAAAACAAATATATACCCATTTCAATTATTTATTTTTACCAGTGAAACCAACATAACATCTCCACATTCCCAAATATACATTTCTGACATTCAAAATCAATACAAAAACAAATCAGCCACCAATATAGACACCTTTCTTTGCAAGGACACTCAAAAACCATCACCCACAACTCTACAGCCAACGCAAGGCAAGCTAACGTTAGCGCTTTAGCTAAAATGCGTGATCCGAGGATTTGGGTTGAGGGAGAATGCAACGAGTCGCTATATAAAGCAGCCGCAGCGCCGCTACCTGCATATAAACCGTGTCGCGGACACCGCCATGTTGAAATGACGCTATGCATTACGGGGCTCCCAGGGACAGATAAGAGTTGGTCTCTCTCCGAGAATAATTATGAATTTAACAACGATTACTGCCTGATGACATTTTCCCACATCTGCAAAGCTCACTGGAAGGACACAAACCGAGGACAATATTTTCCTGATACAGGGTTTATTACTCAAGTAAGGGTAAAAAAGTATCTGATTAGAAGGCTACTTGAGTACTGAGTATCATCTGGTCTAATACTTTTAAAATGATGACATCAAACAGACATAAAATAAGAAGTTATGGGCAGATATCGGTATTTTAAAGACTAAAGGGGAAAAATGTAAACAAATAAACAACATAATTACAAAATAACAAATTTTAGGCTAAATTTAGACACAAATTGAGGACAATATTTCCTGATATACAGGGTTTATGTAGTTGTCTGAAAATGTAACGCGTTTAAAAAAATGCCGGGATAATTTCGGTCACAATAACCGTGAGGTTGAATTTTCACACCGTGACAACCCTAGTGTGTCATGTCCTCTAGCAAACCCAGAAATGAGAGGTTGGACCTTTAGGTGACAAGAAGGCAGCAGAAGGACCGCGGCGAAAGAGGAAATCTCAGCTTCCATCCAGCGTGTTCCGGTGAAGTGTTGCAGGGAGGGTTGAAACACACACATTCACACCCTGGTGGTGATGAGCTACGATGCAGCCACAGCTGCCCTGGGGCACGCTGACAGAGGCGAGGCACTACCGCTCCCTCCGAACCCCACCAGCAGACTCCTGTGCCACCTTCGGCCTTGTTAGGGAACCAGAAATTCATTTTGAAGTATCCGGATGATTTAATCATCCAGAACGGCCCTTTCAGGCCCTCTCCACCCGAGAGTCAGATGTGGCCGCTGGTCCGGGTTAAAATGAGAATAAAGGCTTTTGGATATTTTTTTAACCGTCGTCTGTCAAACAGGAGAAGGCTACTTAATAACACTCTGTTGTGCATTCTGGGTGAGGTTGCTAGGTGACAGAAGAGCCCAAATGGCTGGTGAGAGCATCCAGTGGTCAATCAGAACCGTGGGCTGACAGAAAATCTGCACTCAAGCCTTCAGCGTGTTCTGAAAGTCACATTTGGTGATTAGGAGTTGTTGGGTTGGAGGCTCAGAAGGAAGTTTTACAATCACGGTGAGTTTTACGCTCCTGGATGGTCGCACTCGCTCGCATAACCACTAGAATTTATTGTTAATGTAAAATTCAACAAGTGCTGCGGAGACGGTTTTTCATCCGGAACGCGTTGCAGCAGAACATTTATCTCAATGCTCCGTCGGACACTCGTGAAACTTCACAAACTTCCGTTACCTCCGACTTTGCAGTCCCAGATGCGCTTCCGAATCGGCGCCTTTTCACATTTTAATGGCCTTTTAGTTGCTGCTCTTGTTTCCCTGCAGGATTCTCCCGTTTCTTTTCTTTTTCCCCAGTCGGCCACAAGCCGCCTGCTGTCATGAGCCAGGGTTCTGTTTGAACGCGGGCTGGATCAGAATCAAAACCGAACAGATCAAACAGCAGATTACCACTAATATTCATGATGGCGGCATCAAACGTCTGTTTAAATAAAGTCCTGGAGCCGGTCCGATCGGCGTGTCGTCTGAAGCAACGTCGTGTTTGTGTGAATCTGCAGGTGAACGAGCGGTTCTTCACAGAAGCAGACTAAACGCGTCTGAAACAGCACATAATGCATTTTTACACAAAGATTAACTAAAGAAGAAGTCAATCGTTCTTAAGCCTTTAGGCTGTTTTCTACCTGCTGCCACAGATAATTTCTATTTATCTAATTAAAGCTAACAAGTACAGAGCACGAGCCCTCGCTGTGATAGGACAAAAGTCCCAGCTGACATCGTTAACTTTGGACTGAGACGGACGTGAAAAAAGGTGATTTAAGGATAAAGTGATGAGAACATCAGAGATGGGCCAATACGGAGACGCTGATGCGTGCTTTTACCACCAGTAGGATAGACTACTGTAATGCCCTGCTTTCTGCTCTTCCCAAAAAGAGGATCTAAGGTTTACAACTTCTACAAAATTCGGCAGCACGTGTCCTGATGAACAGGAGGCGGGAGCACATGACACCAGTTTTAGAATCATTGCATCGGCTCCCCGTATGTTTCAGGATCCATTTTAAGGTTCTTCTAACGGTTTTTAAGTGTCTTAATGGTCTTGGGCCTTCTTATCTATCAGAACTGCTTTTACCATATGAACCCTCGCGGACTCTGCGCTCCTCTGGCAGGCGTCTCCTGGTCATCCCTAAAGTTAGGACACACACTCACGGCGAGGCGTCCTTCCAGTGTTATGGCCCTCGCCTCTGGAACGAGCTGCCGGAGGACCTCAGGGCCGCAGAGAACGTTCATGTTTTTAAGTCCAGACTCAAGACCCGCCTCTTTAGGTTAGCTTTTATCTAAATATTTACTACAGTTTTATTCCTTGTTTTACATGATGATATGTTATTACTTGCTTTGCATGTTCAATATGATTATATTTTAGCACAGTTTTATTATTTAAATTATTATTTTACTGTATATATGATTTTATTTATTACTTATTTTCTAATTTTTGTCATTTATATTAGCTCTTATATTACATTTTTACTCATTTTAATCCAGTGTTTCCTCTGTGGGGGCCCTCTGCCCCGGGAGCGGTGGTCGACTGTAGCTTCCTGGGCGCTCTATAGGTGGGGGTCTCTGCTCCCCCTCCACTGAGCGCCCTGACTTAGTGTGGAAGACCTGATGCTGCCGGGGCAGACGGCTCCTCTGATGGCATTTCCTTGCGTTACCGTACTTGGCTCATCTGGACTCAGCCAAATATAATTTTTACTTGTGTGTGTGTGTGTGTGTGTGTGTGTGTGCGTGCGTGCGTGCGCTTGCATACGTCTGTTAATGTTTTTAACCTGTTATGGGAATCTGGGGTCATTTTGTAAAGCACTTTGTTTGAAAAGCGCTTTATAAATAAATTTGATTGATTGATTGATGAAACTCTTTGTATTAAATGGCGTATTTCTGGTTTTTAGCTTTCCAGCCATGCTGCGTCCATCTTACCTGTAGATGAGTATGTCGTCCGTGGAGCTGTTGTACTGGATCTGGTACATTCGGACTCCAGGAATGTGGTTCTGAGGCGGCCACCTGATGGTGGCGGAGCTGGAGGTCAGGTCCGACACGCTGACCCTCTGCTGGTCGGACCGCGGCTGGCCCCCGCTCACGTTGGATTTGATGGAGGTGGGGATGTCCGACGGTCCCGGGTCTGGGTCCAGTTTGGGGTCAAAGTGCGGGGACGGGTTAACGACCAACTCCACCGGAGCCGTGGCCTCGCCCGCTGCGTTGGAGGCTATGCAGGTGAACTTTCCAGAATCCTTCAAAACACAGGAAGTCAAAACATTTATCAGAGGAATTTAGGGAGATAAATAAGAGTCTTGTTAGTTTGCACATAAAACTGATATCTGAGACAAGAACAAATATTTTCTGTCCTGGGAAAGAGGAACAATGAGAAAAACAAGACGTTTGGAGCAGGGGCGGCGTTAGGCCCGGCTACTTGGGCTCAAGCCCCGGATGTTTTATGAAAAGCCCCGGATCTAAATCGCGGAAGTAGCATGCAGTACCAAAGTCCAACAGAGAGGGCGCAGCTGGCAGTAGTTTGTATACAGCCTGCCTGAGCCTCCACCACTGAAGAAGAAGCCCTTCAGCATCCGGCTTCTTCTACACTCTCTGCCTGAAACGCATGAGTGAAGATGGACATAAGGACGTTTTTTAGACCAAAAGTACGGCGACAGAACCCCAGCTTTGATGAGACTGGTGCTGACTCAGGTTTGTGAGTCTTATTTGAAAATATTTGTTGTGCTGCTGGTTTGCCTAAAGTTAGCTTACTATCAGGTAAAGTTGTTGGAGAAAGAACGGGAATATTTACTATCATCTCACACTAAACACTAACAGGAACAATACTCTGCCCTGAATATGCTGAATATGTAGCTTCGGATTAAAAATTATGTGGTACAAGTCATATACAGATGATATTGACTAGTGCGTGTGAGTGCGCGCGCGTGTTAAGCCCCGGATCTTCTTCAGTCCTAAATCCGCCCCTGGTTTGGAGCCGAAGTGCTTTGGTGACCTGTTCAGATGTCAGGCTGAGCAGGTCACGGTGACTCGGACAGAAGTGGTCGGGAATCGTGTTGTTTCTAAAAGCCTGCAGCTGTTTAAACATTTAAAAACATTCACCAATTCTGAAATCTCTCCACTGGTTGCCCGTGCAGTTCAGGATAAACTTCAAAATTATGCTTCTCACTTACAAATCCTTGAACCATCAAGCTCCTCCATATCTGTGTGAACTTGTCCATTACTACAACCCGCCGTGTGCTCTCAGGTCTGAAGATGAGCTCCTCCTAGCTGTTCCCAATGCACGTTTAAAAAGCCGTGGAGAGAGGGCTTTCTCTGTCTGTGTACCGAAGCTGTGGAACGCATTACCACTGCTAGTGAGGCTAGCACCAACAGCTAGCATTTTTAAATCACGCCTGAAAACTCACTACTTCAACCTAGCTTATACAACATAATTATGAACCTCACTCACATCTGCACTGTTTAAAAATGGACTTCACAATTATCGACTTCCGTACTATTGTGGTTCTTTTTAAAATGTTCTTTCTAATTTTTTTATTCACCCTGTGTCTCATTGATTTTTAGCTGTTATTTTTGGGAATTTCCTTTTTATCTTTTATCTGTGTTCGACATGTTTGTATAACGCCTGTTTAATTAACCAACATTTGTAGTGTACAGCGCCTTGTTTGGTTGTAATGCCTTGTGAATGCGCTTTATAAATAAAATTGGATTGGATTGGAACATTTAGATGCATCACCTAGTTGATGAAAAGTTCACGTAATGCAGTTTAACAGGAAAGTGAAGCAGATTTTTGTAGGATTGCTCTGGTGAAACCGCTGATTTCTGAGAATGTTTATTATTGTTTAAATGTAACTAATCAAAGAAATCTTCATCAGACTAAAAGTTCTGCTTAAGTTTTAAAAGAAAGTCTGAAAACTGGTGGAACACAGAAAAGCGGACGTCCACACGCGTCCTTGAACACGTCTACCTTGACGGTTGCCTTGAGGATATCAAGGGAACCGTTCTCGTAGCAGATGGTTCTGGAGGTGTTCCCGATCAGCTTTCCATCCGGACTGACCCAGTGTGTGGAGGGCTCAGGATCTCCGATGGACTTGCAGCGCAGGCTGACCTCCTGACCCTCCATCACAAACATCTTGGACGTATGACGAGTTATCATCGGGGGTTCGCAAACAAACTCTTCCTGCAAAACAAAATCAATAATCACTTTTATCTTTGAGCTCCAGACTGGTCAAATACCCCCCCCCCCCCGATGAATATTAGATCTTTTGACAAGTATATTGGTATTCTGGTCTTAACTTGTGGAAATGTGTGGATGATGGTGTTGTGGAGGCTCACATGTTGATAAATCTGTGCTTTATTATGGAAATACACTCGGTAACACTTCATTGAGAAACACCTGAAGTCTCTGGGCGACTCCATATTAGATGCCAAGTTTCCTTCTATGGGAGCCTGTGAGGACAAAATGCTTTTGCTAATTTGGGACAAATGGTCACACATTTGTTGCCTTTTATAATTGTTGCTGTTTTACACGTTTATCTCTTCACCTGTCGCCAGTGATGAAAGGCAATCTGATGTTCTTGTTATTTTACTGGAGGCTGCGCTCCCAGGGATTTTTGACCCTAAAGGCCATCCGTTGGTACGGTCTTACTTAAACACAAAAATACAGCTTGCTTGCAACGATTCAGGTGTGTACTGCCCCCTATCTCCAGGGAAAATCCACGCTGTCAATTTAAACCAAAGAGCTTTTGTGTTGAAAAGTAATGAAAAAAACTGCTTCAGCGTTAACTTCAGCTCGTCGGCGGGTCTTTTCCAGTGAGACGGGAGCTCTTGCACATCGTTGTGTTTTTGTAACAAGTCTCCAGACTCTGCTGATGAAATAACATGTATTTGCTGCAGCGCTTCTTCACTGTTCCTGCTAAATAAACCAGATTAAATAAATGTTCACACTGTTAAGGCCAAGCACCGGGCTGAGCGTGCTTTACCCTCTTGTGGTTTAATTATCAACTGCAGCTCTGCTTTCATCTCCTGAGCAGCAGAATGTGGGAGCAGAGGCAACGGTTTCTGATCCGAATGAGTTTTATTTTCTGTAGCATCACCACCTCATTCGTTACAACCAGCAGGGACGTTTGTGTCACCGAGTCTTTGACCATCTGGCTCAGTGATGTCACAAAGGGAACATACTGCCATTTTTATTTACATGTGCAGCTCAGTAAACTAAAAGTGAACTCAAATCCTTTCGAAAGGCCTTGCTGACCATCCCCGAGCTTGCACCTGAGGTAAGAGCTTAATCTGCTGTTTTGTGGGTCAGCTTCTCTGCGTGAACGCTGTCCAGGACGGCTCAGTGTTCAAAGTCTCAGAGGTTTTATTTACATGCATCCATAAAAGCCAGCCGACAGAAAGAGACGGCCTATTTTTAGTGCATGGAACCACACGACTCCTGCTTCTGAGAGTTGTCTCTGTTTTGACACCGACCATCTGCTCGCTGATTTGTCTTTGAAAAGGAAAACTATTACGTACCTTCAGAGGGAAAACAACAGTAAGCAGCGCATCTCGCTGCAGGGCTTGACACATGAGGTGAGGTCGGGAGGGATTCAAGGCTCCCGTTATAAAATGTGGAAACTTTCAGTCTGCGAACCAACAGAGGTCGAGCTGAAGGTCCTGAAGTAAGAATTCTAGAAGAATGAAATGCTGCTCGGGATAAAAAAGACCTTTTACACTGTTTCCCATTTCACCTGACCAGGTAAAGTAGAAAGCTCCGTTTGTAAAGGAGAAATAATCCAGCAGCTTCTAGAGCCTCCGCCAGCAGCAGGATCTCTCAGTGGTTCTATTTCACTCTCACATGGTTCTGGAGGAGTCTAGGTCCATTTGTCTTCTAGTGTCCCACCACTCAGCCTGGCTCTGGTCTGGACTCTGGACCACTGCCGCGCCCTGATTCTGTTGCTGCTGTGTTCTGGACCATGGTTCAGTTTCATGACCCGGTTTGGTCTGATCTTCAGCAGCCAGACAGATGGTCTTACATCAGAGCCGTGTCCAGGACTTTTAAAATGGGGTGGCCCATGTGGGGCACTAGTTTATTCATGGGTGGCACCAATGGTTATGCTTATTTATTTATTTACACAAATCTTTATTTATTTATTTACTTTCTAGTGAATTTTTGAGTTTCACATTGCACAACCATTTTTTTCTATTCATCTTCTACTTTTGTGGTGGTTAGCAAGTCACTTCTGGTTGCATTACTGCCACCAACTGGATTTGAGTGGGACTCTAAATACTACGTATGTGAATATGAAAAAATATTAAATAATATTAATACTTTGATGCATGAATTATGAAATCTTAAACCATGATTTTTTTAAACAATTTTTTCATTCATCTTTAGGTGCAAATGAAACAAATTTCATATTTACATATTTTTTGTAACATTTAATTTACAAATAATTTATTACATGTCCACCTCAGTGGACAGCGTGCATTCTGAACATGAAATATGGTGGCTTGACTTACTGAAGTCCAAATGGAGGCGCTCAAATGCAATAAAGTCTTCAACATCTGTGCTTAATAGCAAAAATAAATAAATAACAATTTTGAGTACCTGTCCACTGTAGTGACCATTATGCATCAAAGGGTTAATACTACATGCCTAGGCTAGATAATAAGGTGAACGGTGCATGCAACCGCGCACTATTTAGGAGTTTACAACCCAAGCCTTTTGTCGACAATGTAAAGTCAATTTAAACTGGAACTTAGTGGGTTGGCACCTGGGGTGGCCAATCAGATTCTAAGGGTGGCATGTGCTGCCCCAGGCCACTCCCTGGACACGCCCCTGTCTTACATTAGACTCTATAAGACTTTAGTCTCCAGAGGAGTTCAAGATGGAATTAATGAGTCCCGCTGGATCAGAACCAGCCCAAACCATCAGCCCTCCACCACCGTGCTGACAGCTGGGATAAGCTGTTAGTGCAGGAGTGCATTATGGGTAAACATCTCCTCACTGGAACGTTGTTCCAGAGACGTTCTGGTTCATTCAGATGAGCTGCTGTGACCTTTAACCTTTAACTTGCTGACTAAAGCCTGTAGAGTCTGAAAAGGATCTCTCTGGTTTTGTTTAAATTCTCTGAACTTCTGCTCCTCATCGACTCAGTTTCAATCAAATGAGACATTTAAACTTGATTTTGATCATTCTGAAGAGTTGGTGAAGACAAAGTAAAGTGTCGTGAACCTATAACCTGTGTCTGGTAAGTTATTTTTCCTCTTTTTTCTCTTCAAGACACTCGCAGAGTACAGACGCTTCCCTCTTTCGCTCCCTTATCTTTTTTTTCCCAAGGCTCTTTGTCCTGTCTGCCCACAGAGCGCTTCTCTGCATTTCTTCTGAAAAACTATTTTTACTAACCATGGATTTGATAAACTGGTCATTCAATACGATTGATAAGATTTTTTCAACAATGAGAATGGAGCAGGGGGCTCCCACAGGCCCACAGGGGGACACACCCAGTGGGGTATATGCTGGATTCCTGGAAGGAATGGAAGATCGTATGCCTCTCCCAGCTGTCCATTGAGGATATCGAAGACGTGTGGATATTCCGTCTGATGATCACTGGATTTCTCCTGATTGGCGTGGGAGGATATCTGGTTTTCTGGAAATTTGGGAAGACGGGAGCGATTGGAGGGCGACCCGCACCCACGGAAAGCACCGTCCATGTGAAGACCTCACAGACTGGGACGTTACTCGAGGTGAATCGTAAGCTGGACAATGTTCTAGCTGCGAAACCGGTATTAGTGCGCAAAATGGATGTCATCTCGGAGAGAGTCACTGGACTGTATGGACAGGTTTAAAAACCCAAATTGGCTTCACTGAAGGACTGGAAATGATCAGTTTAAAGACTGAAGGCAGAGAGGAAAATTATCTCAGCCTGACCCAAACAAATTCTTGTTATCTGAATCTGACGCCCTGGTAGCCTTGAGCTGCAAGCAACTAAAACCCCCACGAAGGAATGCAGACAGATGCTGTGAAAACCCGACCTACCCCCCTCTGCCTTCGGATTGGTGGACTTCAGCCTGGCGAGGTCATCAGCTGGAGGAGTCAATGTGCTCTTTGCTTCCCCCAAGATCTCCCTCCCACCTGTGACTGTACAGTAGATGAGCGCCGTAGATGGCTGCTCTCGCTGGGGGAGCCCCCCACCCACCCTCGCCTTCCTATCGGAGTCTCATGTTATGTTGTGTGTTGTCTGAAGTCTGTTGCATATCTGTGAGGTGTTTTTTTGCAGAGCAAAGCTGCCCTCCCGGTGGAGGGTAACTCTGAAGTGCCTTTTTTTCCTTCCACCTGAACCAATCCTCATGTAACCCTCTAAGCTCTATTAAGGTAGCGCGACTCGGGTTGCGAATGACCACAGTCACCAATTCTTGTCATGTGTCTTGCCCATGTATGTCTGATCTCAGAATTGTGTGTACTGAAACTCAAATTTCCCTCTGGGATTAATAAAGTATTTATTGATTGATTGATTGATTATTGTAGACAGTAACTTGATCAAACCTCTCGAATCGTCCAGAAATATTTTCCCGCCAGGTCTCTGGGTGACGCGCACGTCTCCAGGTCGTCCTCTCTGGTCAGCCGTCGGAGCCACACCAGCTCACAGTTACAGTGCAGCGGGTTCCCTCCAAAGCTCAGCACCAGCGCCGTGAGAGGAGAACCCTTCATCTTGGCGTACACCGGGATCCGGAGGAACAGCGGGTCTGGAGGTATTTTCTTCAGCTTGTTGGACGTCATGTCCAGCCTGGCGGACAAAAACAGAGCTGGTGCTTAGTTATCCCGGAGAATTAAGACTCATACCTGCAGATAATCTCGTGGGATTATTTTTCTGCATGAGGCAAAAAGAGATTAAAGAACCTGCCAATATTTACAATCTCGCCCAAGATCTTGGAGAGAACAGCTGAACTTCCATCAGCCCAGCTGGAGCAGGACCATCTAGGCTGGTTTCATGTTCCCTGACCTTTAAAGTCCTTTTATTAAAAAGGGAAATGTTATTAATGTCAGATTTAACCATTTCATTTTCCTGTTTGTAAAGATAAATAGCCCACAGACGTGAAGCCACGGGGTGTAATTATGTGAAAATAAAAGCCAACATTTACTTTAAAGCCGGTCCAGACAGACAAAGTGCAGGGGAGGGGAGAAGAGAAGGGTCTGAGGGAGGAAGGAGAAACTCTGGTGACTCATTCCCTCAAAATCATATCTCAGGGTTCGGCGGTGATGTTGATGTGGATGAAGTGGGAGGCGAGAGGAGATGGGATCAGGTGGGAGGCCGTGTGAAAAGGTGAGATAGAAGGAGGGAAGGAGGAGGAAAAGAAAGGGCAAGATCAAAGGAGATAATGAGAGGAGAGCTGTAAATAGCTCAAATCAGCTCGCTTCCAGCTCAGCCCGGAGCTGAGGGAATCACAAATATCTGCAGCTGGGTTATAAATCTGAAAAGTGTTTCCATGAATGTCACAGGATGGAAATCTCTCAGCCTCTTTGTTGGGCTGCGCTTTACGGCGAGGTTCAGTCACACGGAGGAAGATGGATTCGGTCAGCTCACATTTCCTCCCTATTCAGATGCAGGAGAACCCAGCGGTCATGTGAACGTTTGGCGTTAGAGGACGCACAGAAGATCAAAACAAACAAATCTGGAAAGAGGTTAAACAAACCAAAAGATGCAGAATTAGCTCTCGCACTTTATTTAAACGTCACTGCGCTCGGAGCAGTTTGCATTTCAACTGGTCAGACCCTGTGCTTGCCCTGGGTTCATCACTTGGTAGTCATGGAAACGGGGTGAGGCAGTGAGGCGCTGATCGGAGTGGGCAGGACCAAAGCTGGTTCGGGCTAACTTCACACCAGAGGCGGAGAACGGAAAATAAATCAACCCTCCTGGTAAGTTATCCTTCCTTTTTGGTTTTTCTTCTGTTTTAATCCTCTTCCAGCAAAACATCCGTTTGTCTCTAGATCATCAGACATGTCCAAAGTGTGGCCCGGGGGCCTTGACGGCCCTCAGAGGGATCCTGCGCCTGCATGCAGTTCTAAAATAACGACATTTGTCTCTCCAGGAGAACGCTGATGTGGATAAAAGCTTTCCCACGTTTTTATTGTCAGGATTTTACCAACATGACTGATTTGCACCTACTGTATACTTTCTAGTAACAAACATTAAAATGTAAATAAAAAATTAGCATTTTTAAAATTTAAAACTTAAAAAATCACATTTTTGCAGCCTGTGAGGACTGTTAACCTCAATGTCACCAAACCGAGGTTGTTCAAAACAGCTGAGATAACGTTTCCTCAGTTTCAGCCTTCAGGAGCTGAACCATCACCTCCACCTAACCCCAACCCTGCAGGGAAGCCATACTGACCGGGCCAGTTTGTGCAGGTTGGAGAAGATTCCCTCGGGAACGCTCTCGATCAGGTTGTGGTCCAGGCTGAGGGTGTTGACGCTGACCAGCAGAGCAATGGTCTCCCAGGGGATGTCCACCAGGTTGTTATAACTCAGGTCCAAGTCCTCCAACGTCTCCAGGAAGTCCTGCGAGGGCAGCAGAGTCAGGGGCCGTGTGCATAATCACCTTTTATTCAACATCAGATGTAAAAACGTTGTTTTTAAAGTGTGGAACGACCCAGTCGTGTTATTTTTTTTAAACGATTGCATCACTGGTGAATGCTCCAACCCCGCGGGGCTCCAGCAGACTGACTAAGAGGATGAGAAACTCAGAGCTGAATGCTCTTGGTTTGGTGTTTAATTACAAACATATCTACCGATATCCTTCAAAAATGCAATAGTTTCACTGATCTGACTGATTTCCACAGTGTTACCTTTTGTTTGTACCAGATAAACGAGGCTTAAAGAGTAAGTCACCCCCAAATCAGCTTTTTTTTGCTGATAAACTATATAAATGCATGTCTGATCGTGCTGCAGACACGTGTAGTCAATAGTTTAGCACTTCAGTGCATCTTAGTTAAAATTTAAAGAGCAAGTCACCCCCTACAAGAAACTTACTCCACTCCCACTTCATGTTTGAAAAATGCAACAAATGCTGTTGCTTTGCAGACCAAGAGGGCGGAGCCGCTAACAAATACACACACACACAGGCTCACAATGGCATTATGACATCATAATGTACCAGATGACATCATAGCATACCTCTTAGCCGATAGCGGCGGCAGATTTAAATTCAAATACAGTGCAGAATTTTTCCCTGAGGACGGCGCAACGCTGACAGTTTTAGGCAGAATATTTGAATTTTAACCAAGATGCACTGAACTGCCAAATTATTGACTACATGTGTTTGTAGCACGATTATACACTCCTTTATATAGTTTATCAGCAAAAAAATGTGATTTGGGGGTGACTTGCTCTTTAAATATTCTGCCTAAAACGGTCAGTGATGCACCGTCGTCAGGTAAAAACTCAGCACTGCATTTGAATTAGAATCTGCCGACGCTATTGGCTAAGAGGTACACTATGATGTTAGATTGTACCTTATGATGTCGCAATGTTGTGAGTGTGTGTATTTGTTACTTCTCGGTCTGCTAGGCAACAGCATTTGTTGCATTTTTCAAACAGGAAGTGGGAGTTGTGTACGAATCTGGTAGGGGGTGACTTGCTCTTTAATGAAGTATTTTTTAAACTTTTACAAGGCTTGCTCTCCTGTTGTCGCTGCTTGAGTAATAAAATATGAGAGTTAAATAGGGAATAAAATGACTGCATTTAATATTATTTAATGAGGTCAAACGTTGTATTTCACCAGCAGTTTTAGGCTGTAGACACACCTGACGAGCATCCTTCGGGTTTGTGCTGCTCGTCGAGTCCGTTTAAAGTCACGTTTGTCTCTAAAAGGACTTTATTATCGCTGCAGCTGAAGAGGATCAGGCGCTAATGTGTCCATCGGTTTATTTTTAGCAGAATAATGTGGTGAAAACATGTGAGACACCTCACCTGGTGTTTTCTAAGATGACAGAAAAAGAAGAACATTTGTGTAAAAAAAAAGGGTGAAAAGTGTTTAGAAAATGAATAAAGTTTATAAACTAAAACGTTTATCATGAACGAACATTTTAGGGGTTTGTGTTATGGCATAAATCCATTCTGACACCAAACTAGAGTTAAACCGCTGTCGGTACAGGATTTGCTCGGGGTCCTTCGACTGCCGATGACGTCAAAGTACGGCAAACCCACCCGGACAAAATACACTACACATCTTTATACTGTTGGAATGAATTTAGCAGTTTCGTTATTAAAATAAGTTTGTGTTTATAATGGTATTTGTAAAATAAAACACTATATTGACCTGACCTCAGCTATCTCTCACCTAATGTATCCTCTGTAATCTCCAACCTTGGAGTAAAAATGGACCAGGCTCTGAAGATGGATGCCCAGGTCAATAACACAGTTAAATCATGTTTTTACCAACTAAGACGCATCTCAAAACTAAAGCACATCCTGAGTGTCGGTCTTCTGAAATCGGTGGTCCACACTTTTATCACTTCAAGGCTGGATTACTCTAACTCCTGCTTATACGGCATCAGTAAAGCAGCTCTTTCTAGACTTCAGCTGGTCCAGAATTCAGCAGCTAGGTTGCTGACTGGAGCTGACAGAAGACAACACATTTCTCCAATTCTGAAATCTCTCCACTGGTTGCCCGTGCAGTTCAGGATAAACTTCAAAATTATGCTTCTCACTTACAAATCCTTGAACCATCAAGCTCCTCCAATATCTGTGTGAACTTGTCCATTACTACAACCCGCCGCGTGCTCTCAGGTCTGAAGATAAGCTCCTCCTAGCTGTTCCCAATGCTCGTTTAAAAAGCCGTGGAGAGAGGGCTTTCTCTGTCTGTGCACCGAAGCTGTGGAACGCATTACCACTGCTAGTGAGGCTAGCACCAACAGCTAGCATTTTTAAATCACGCCTGAAAACTCACTACTTCAACCTAGCTTATACCACATAATTATGAACCTCACTCACATCTGCACTGTTTAAAAATGGACTCCACAATTATCGACTTCCGTATTATTGTGGTTCTTTTTAAAATGTTCTTTCTAATTTTTATTCACCCAGTGTCTTATTGATTTTTAGCTGTTATTTTTGGGAATTTCCTTTTTATCTTTTATCTGTGTTCGACATGTTTGTATAACGCCTGTTTAATTAACCAACATTTGTAGTGTACAGCGCCTTGTTTGGTTGTAATGCCTTGTGAATGCGCTTTATAAATAAAATTGGATTGGATATATTGTATTCATAATGTTGAACTCCTCTTTGAGCACATCCCTTGAAGGATCATAGGTATTAGCAACACCTGTGAAATTGTATTTGCAGGAAAGAAGTGTGTCCCGTTTATTGAAGTATTTTGTGTTTAGAGTTTTTGACGTCTTGTCCATGCGTAGTTCAGGTACGCTCATAGCTGCTAGCCAAAACTCTGGAGTTAAAAGTTTTCTGGCTTTACTAAAATACCTGTCTGTACTTATTTGATTGATGGTAGTTTTACTTTCTGTTAGTCTCCAAATGTAATCATTTGGCACGTTTCTAATTCATAATTTGTAATAATGTAATCGGCGATATTAGCATTAGCATTCCTATGGGTTTTTCCATGTATATTAGCATTGTGCTAACCACTCGCTGCCAAATTGCAGCCTTTGCGATTAGAAAATCTCCTTTTGTCACATCGCAATTTAATTGCACATGCAGTTAATCGTTCAGCCCTAATATACATGCAGCTCTATGCTAAAAGTGTATTTTCAAAGAGGTAATGATGGATTTCTTTGTAAAAGTTGTCCATCTTTCCAACAGAAAAATTTGCCTGGACCAACGTAACGTGATAACAACCTAACGTGACATAACTCCCGTAAGGTTCATGTTCAGCCAATCAACTACTTTGACGTCATCGGCAGTCGACGGACCCCGAGCCGATCTTGCACCCGAGCAGATCCTGTACCGACACCGGGTTCCTCCAACAGCCTCGTGATGTTTCCTTAATCACCGACGCCAGCTGACATTAGAGCCAGAAAAGCACAAAGAGGCAGAAATAAAAGGCCGCAGGTTGTTAATCTGCTGGAGCGCCGCTGAAATCGCTCTCACACCCAACAGAACCAGGAGGCTGTTTGAATTTCTTAATTCCTCCATTTTCATCACAGTAACTTCTCCTTTGTTGCTTTTTGAGCCAAAATTTTCTGCAACAAAAGGAGCCGTAAAAGCCGAGAGGACGAGTTTAAAGAGCAGAAAATGAGTCCTAAATGGCCTCAATTACAGCAGAAACCGGCTCAAACGCTTCCAACTATTTAAACTCCAACTCTGTTAGAGGAAACAAGCTTTTACTTAAACGATCGGTTTTGTTCTTTAGGAGAGAAGAAGTCGTTTGGATGAGAACAGGGAACAACTTCAA